>NC_041401.2:184511106-184788606 GCF_900747795.2 Erpetoichthys calabaricus
TCTGTCCACACGCCCCAGAGCTCCGTTCCTGCCCCTAGAGCTCCGTCTCCACCGTGTCCCACATCCCATAGCGAGGACTACTTGATCTAAAATGGGTTCAAATCTAAATAATCAATGTAGACCTCAGAGTGAACATTTGCTGTGCACCATCTATTGGAATGTATTTTGTCTGGCATGTAGTAATAAATTGCATTGCATTTGTCTTTCCAACAGATGGCACATCACAAACATTTGTATTAATAAAAGGCATTACTACAAATGAGTCGCATAAAATGCATTACTACAAATACTTGTGATGCGTCATTTGTTGGAATGACAAATTCAATGCAATTTATTACTACGTGCATTACAAAGCTGTGCAATCCATCTAAGCGAGAAGGTCCTTAGTTTGAGTACCATTAGGGTTGTGGGAGGGTTATCTGACCCAAATAATTATGACTGCCATGTAAGCCAGCTGACACAAAGGGGTTCCATGATGTTGTGGCAATTACATGACTGACTTTGTTGGCATTGCCCTAGTGTGTGTGTGTGTGTGCTTTTGTGTGTTTGCCCTGTGATGGACTGGCATCCTGTCCAGGGTTTGTTCCTGCCTTGTGCCCAACCTGAGACCCTGGTCTGGATTAAGTGGGTGAGACAATGATTTGGATTACCTTCTGTCCCGCTCCTGTTGCTGCATTCCCAGAGGAGTCTGCGGCGTGACAGACTTGAACCCAGGATGCAGAATATGTGAACCAAACTGTGCTAAACTTTTCCACCACCGCTTTACCATTCTCCCATTTATTTGTTTATTTATGTTTAATTTCCAAAAAGAACTTTGCCAAATGAGTCACACGAAATTGTAAAATTTCAATTAATTATATTTTCCAGCATCTTTATAGGCTCGCCTTAATTTATCATCTGAATGAACCGAGCTCAAGCTGACAAATTATATTTTAGCCTGCTGATAATACTAATACTAATAATTAACACAATGGCTATTTACTCCGCCATCTCCTCAGAGCTCTCACCCATTAAAAACTCTTTAAGAAAATTCTATGCCATAATGCACACAAGTTAGCCTAAAATCCAGTGATTATTAATCTTGATTATTTGTACCCGTAAGCACATGCAGTAGGAAGCAGGTAACATTAATCTACATTAAACTTGCAGACGCCTTGCTATGGAGTTTATGCTGATTCACGTCCACCTGGCATCTGAGCACATACATGCAGGAGTAACCAAGGTAATTAGATCTGGAATGAGGACTGCGTGCTCAATATGCATACTGCTGCTAATAGATTGCATTATTCTTATCCAGGCTGTTCATAATGGAGTGAGTGATCCACCTTCTGTGGTTTCGACAGCCGTTTGTTTGCCTGTTTGTTTCAAAAAAGAAAACACACAGTTTGGGTACACAGATGCATACAGGGCACATGGCACAGGGCTGTCTTAATAGCATCATAGGACCCCCGGGCAAAGTAGTGTGCTGGGTCTCCTGTTTTGCTAGCAAAACAGAAACATACATAGGCATCAGAAACGTCATGGGCTTTGATGCTCCTGAGGCCCCCGGCCCAGTGCCCATTGTGCCCGTACGTTAAGATGGCCCTGATAAAAGGGCAGATTGGACGAAACTATCATTTTGACATTCAAAGCTAAATTTTAAAAGAGCCGACTGAGCCACGAGGGTAAGACTGAGATATCACTTGAAAGCATCATGTGTCATCATCATGTTCTTAAGGCCTGTGCTGAGCAACTTTGTGGTCACCTGTTCTGTCGGACTCAATGCTTTCAGAAATTGCTACTGCTGCTATGGAAAACATCCGGCATTGCTCCTGTCCCAAAGAAGGCAGGCACCTCTTTTACCAAGTGAATACAGACCAGTGGTTTCACATCATGTAAACCTTTGAGAGGCTGGTCCTGAACTATATGAGTCCTCTTGTGGCAGACCACCTGGACCCTTTGTAGTTTGCCTGTCAAACAAAGACCGGAGTGGAGGATGCAGGTGTCTATCTGCTCCACAAAGCTGGTCAAAGCTGGCAACGCTGTGAGGATTATGTTTTGATGATTTCTCCAGAGCATTCAACACCATCAATACCATGCCTTTCCTATCTATCTATCTATCTATCTATCTATCTATCTATCTATCTATCTATCTATCTATCTATCTATCTATCTATCTATCTATCTATCTATCTATCTATCTATCTATCTATCTATCTATCTATCTATTATATAGTGCCTTTCCTATCTATCTAATCTATCTATCTATCTTTATATTGATATTTTCCTATCTGTGCTATCCTGCCTACTATACCAAAATTGCTATCTATCTATCTATCTATCTATCTATCTATCTATCTATCTATCTATCTATCTATCTATCTATCTATCTATCTATCATATAGTGCCTTTCCTATCTATCTATCTATCTATCTATCTATCTATCTATCTATCTATCTATCTATCTATCTATCTATCTATCTATCTATCTATTATATAGTGCCTTTCCTATCTATCTAATCTATCTATCTATCTATCGATCGATATTTTCCTATCTGTGCTATCCTGCCTACTATACCAAAATTGCTATCTATCTATCTATCTATCTATCTATCTATCTATCTATCTATCTATCTATCTATCTATCTATCTATCTATCTATCTATCTATCTATCTATCTATCTATCGATATTTTCCTATCTGTGCTATCCTACCTACTTTACTAAAATTGCTGTCTATCTATCTCTCTATCTATCTTTCAAAGCAGTAGGGTCGGGGCCGATTGTGGTACCCCTGTGAACATCCTGCTGGGTGTCACTACAAATCACATCACTCTTCTTTGCACATCACATATATATTTTGGTTCTGTACATTACCGCAATGAATTTTAAGTGAAACAACTCCGATGCAGTTGAAGTGCAGACTTTCAGACTTTGCACCACATCACTCTTCATAGCTGCCTACCTAGTGTGCCATCCCATGAACCGCATCAAATTAAGTGAAGCTGTGACTACTTTGAAGCAATTAAGTTGGGGGGATAGGGGTGTTGTTTCTCCATAACCTCACAATCACATTGCACTTCACACCACATCCCTCGTCATAGTTAGTCGCCTCCCGAGCAGTTTTGGGTGGGTCCCTTCATGAACTTTCCATCACACCCCATGTTTCACTACATTGCTCTTCATAGTTAGCCACCTTGAAAGCACTGCACCCTGCCAAGTTGCGATTGAGTCAAAGCAATAGCTTGTGAGTGGGTCCCTACGTGAACTTCCCATCACACCTCACTTTTCACCGCATCCCTCATCAAAGTTAGCCACCTCTCTGGTGTGCCGTGCAATGAACTGCATCAAAGCAATGTAGGGGAACCTCTGTGAATTCCTGAACGTCCCTCACTTCACACCACATCACTCTTCTTTGCATGTCACATATTTTGTATAGATAGATAGATAGATAGATAGATAGATAGATAGATAGATAGATAGATAGATAGATAGATAGATAGATAGATAGATAGATAGATAGATAGATAGATAGATAGATAGATAGATACTTTATTAATCCCAATGGGAAATTCACGTATAAAGGTTACAGGTCTGCGGTGGGTTGGCACCCTGCCCAGGATTGGTTCCTGCCTTGTGCCCTGTGTTGGTTGGGATTGGCTCCAGTAGACCCCCGTGACCCTGTGTTCGGATTCAGCGGGTTGGGAAATGGATGGATGGAGGTTACAGGTCCTGTTGTGTGGTGGGAAGTCAACATACACAAATGTGACCAGGCACCACAAGTGGCCCAGGGTCAACGTTATTCATCGTAATCATTGGTTCCTGAAAGTGAAGCTCCTGCAGTAGTTTCTGTAGTTAGTAACCTGAATATCTCACTTCTGTCCTTAGAATAGAAGAGGAGGAAATGTCCAAGGAACAGTGAGGTGACTTCCACCCCACCTCACCAGGAGGTGTTGCAGCTGCTCCAGAGCCTGTATGGGCGATTCTTTTACCACACTCAGAAATGCTTCCGGAAGTGGGTCATCAAGCACCTGGGGCACTTCCGGGTAACATATAAAAGGAGGCAGCAGTCAGGAAGAGGGAGACGAAGCTTGCTGAGGAGGAGTGGTGGAGAACGAAAAGAGAAGGAAAAGAATATAGAAAAAGAGTAATGTGTTTAAGGTGTGCTGATTGTGCTAAGTGGGACTGTATTGTGCCTGTGGGAAATGGGGAAGGCGTTTCCCACGAGGTGAAGAAACAAAATAAAAAGCTTGTGTTTTTATAAGTGTGCCTCCTGCGTCTGTCTGTGAGTGGCTGCCACGCCCTCTACATTTGTCACACTGTTATAGAGAAGGCAGGCACAGTCTCAAGACTTCATTCAGAATAGGAGTTATTACCGCGTCATGGACGATCGTCCTGCTTTAGCTCCCATCTTCAGATTGGAAGAACACTAGTGGCTCACAATCACTACTGTGGAATATGCAGTCTGGAGAAGAGAGTGTGAGGAAGAGCATGTCAAAGCCTGATGTTAAATATTCTAAACACCAGTAACGGCAGACTTACACGATAACGTGCAGTGAATACACTTGAATTGAGCATTTCTAGTTTTTGTCCTCTTTCTCTGTACATTTATCATTCGTTTGCTCAGAAGTTGATGCGCTTGCTGCTTCGTGAGCAGCTCTTCTTTTCTCCACCCTAGCGGCCCGCTTCTTCTCTTCTTCTGTCGGCATCTTTTCGCGTTAAAACTTATTAAGTCAGTGTTTGTGTTGCAATTACTAAGTATATTTTCCTTAATTTTTCACTTAAGATGGCACTTAAGTCTTCAATCTGCCTCAAGAATGATTTAAGATATGAAGAGGTAGGGGAAGTGATGGCGAAGGTGGTAGGGATGAGAATGGCGCCCGTACGCATGCGCCATATGGCCACCCTGCTGCCCACTGCCAAGAGTTGATTCTACAATAAAATAAAAAGAGGAATAACCTTGGAGGTCGATCATCACCCCGAAAGCGGATAGTAGACATCACGTAGTATATGTGTACCAAGTTTTAGGTCAATTGGTCAAACGGTTTGCGAGCTACAGGTGATTTAAACTCCTGTTCAAAAAATGCTTTAGTTGCCTCCCATTTTTATGCAATCATTTTGTTCACCCCACTGAATTAAAGCTGAAAGTCTGCACTTCAACTGCATCGGAGTTGTTTCATTTAAAATTCATTGTGGTAATGTACAGAACCAAAATGAGAAAAAAGTGGTCTCTGTCCAAATATTTATGGACCTAACTGTATGTTCTGTGCACATCTTCCAGCTTAACTTTACAGCTGCCTTGCTATACCTTGGTCGTGTAATCTGGTTTTCGCTAAGTTTTGGCAGCCTGAGGTGAAGTGATTGATAGTTTCTTCTGCAGCTTCTACACTGTCTTAAAGGATTCAGAGAGGGTCAGAACGGATCTCCAGGCTTTGATCAACAATTAAACCTTCTGTTTCTGCCTTCAGTCTTGTGCTTATAAGTCATAAATTGGTTTACTTTTGGGTTAACAGCTGCCTCTTTTCGATTTTTTTTTTCCCATGCATGGCTGTGTCTTCCTAATTCTTTTTACAGATGGGGTTAGATCTGCTCTTAGTAGAGAATTTGGGTTTACCCAGGGTGGCAGTTCAAGCAGTTTGACATCTAAACATAAAACAGGTCACCGCATACACTGAGGCCATCCAGGCATGTATGTGCAGGGCCTATGGTCTTTGTTACATTGTAATGGTATGAGCAGACAGGCAGCAGGAGTGTTACTGGACAGTCTAATATCTTAAAGTGTATTTCTGTATTAATGCTGCCATCACAGAATAGATACAACCCCATACCCGGACAGACCCTGCTGGATTTTTGGACATGTTGCCGATTACAGTCTGGATGGTCCTTTTTGTCTTTTGTCCAGAACACATGGTGTCTATTTCTTCCAAAAAAGAATATTGACTCGTCTGACTACAATATACAATTCTGACTGTGTGACGTTCCATCCCAGATGCCTCTGCTACACAAGTGTTTCACTGTTTATACTTGCGTGCGTACTTTACGTAAATCTGGAGGAATCCACCAGGTGGCAGTGCGAGATATTATCAGGTTCGGCTTCTCTGTGTTGTGAATTGCCTGGAACACCTATTAAATTCCGAGAACACCTTACTGCAATGTCTCTGAAAAGGATGTTTAATGATTAAATCCATCAGTCCAGGGATGTGTCCATTCCAGCAAGCATTGGGCACGAGACAGAAACAATCCAGGCAGGGAATACCAGCAATGTGTTTCCCTGTGAGACAGCAGTGCTACCGCTCCGCCACCGTGTCACCCCCATGTGTTGTAATTATTAACAGTATTCATCATTTAAACAAAATTAACGATTTATCTGTAAAATGTAACATACTAAGGCATTTCATCATGAAAGTGATATCAAGTATAAATCTAAAGATTCTAAATTTACAGAGAGTTGGAATATCATACATTTAATGTGTTCTGTGTGGTGATCTATTGCTGCTTGCCGCTGATGTCAGGTCCAAGAAGCTCATAGCGATGGAAATCCAGGATGACATTTACGATGGTCTGCTTTAATGATAAAGTAAACTACGAGGTTAAAGTGGACATTTCGAGATTAAAGTGGAAATTTCCACTTTAATCACAAAATAAACGTTTTCGCCATGTCCTTAATTTATTTTTTCTGTGGCTCAAATACAGCGCTGTACATTAAGTTGCTGTTGTGAAGTTGCAAAATAAATAAATAAATAAATAGACGGCACAAAAGATGGTATGCGAGACTTTTAAATTGTATGGTGTCATTACGATCAGGCATATGCGACACTTGGATATAAAAGCACCACAAATGCATCTTTATGTCGGCATTTTGCTTCACCACATCGAACCATTCATCAAACATTGAAGCGCGCACATCGATCTTGTAGGATCGGCTTTCTGTCACATGTAGACAGTAAAGAGAGACTCTGACGTCACATTAGCACACTGCACCCCCCGACTTTTTGCTGGTACTGCAACTTGCGCACACGTTGCGTTAATTTCTGAGGACCTGCTCAGAAGACGCGTCAAATGAACTCTGGGAATGGGTGGCAGACATGATGCATGCGCGTACGCTTTCTGAGCGTGAAGTATAAACGAGCCCTTAGTCTCCTTTTTTTGCACAGTGAAGTTTGATGTGGCATTTGTGAATGTAACTCTGTATTGTAGTGCTTGACAGAGGTTTGCCAAAGTAACCCCTGGCCCATGTGGTGATATCAGCTATTGACGAGTGATGCTTCTTGATGGTCGGATATCACGGGTGTTTGGCTTATGCTGTTGCCCTTTACTCACTGAAATTCTTCTAGATTCTTTGTATTGTTTAATGGTATTATGCCCCATAGAGGGAGAAGTACGTAAGATTGGTACAGGATATGTACGAGGTAAGTGTGACCATGGTGAGGTCTGCGGCAGGAGTGATGGGTACATTCAAGGTGGAGATGGGATTACATCAGGGATAGGCTCTGAGCCCTTTCTTATTTGCAATGGTGATGGACAGGTTGACAGATGAGATTAGACAGGAGTCCCCGTGGCCTATGATGTTTGCTGATGACATTGTGATCTGTAGTGAGCAGGTTGAGGAGACCCTGAAGAGTTGGAGATCTGCTCTGGAGAGGAATGAAGGTCAGTAGGACCACCAAGACAGAATACATGTGTGTGAATGACAGGAAGGTCAAAGGAATGGTGAGGATGCAGGGAGTTGGCGAAGGTGGATGAGTTTAAATACTTGGGATCAACAGTACAGAGTAATGGGGATTGTGGAAGAGAAGTGAAAATGAGAGTGCAGGCAGGGTGGAATGGGTGGAGAAGAGTGACAGGAGTGATTTGTGACAGATGGGTATCAGCAAGAGTGAAAGTGAAGGGCTACAGGACGGTTGTGAGACCAGCTATGTTACATGTGCAGAGGAGAGAGGCTGGGTATATTGGGATGCTAAGGATAGAGCTGCCAGGTAAGAGGAAAAGAGGAAGGCCTAAGAGGAGGGTTATGGATGTGGTGAGAGAGGACATGCAGGTGGTGGGTGTAACAGACCACAGACCAGGAAGATATGGAAAAAGATGATCTGCTGTGGCAACCCCTAACAGAAGCAGCTGAAAGAAGAAAAAGAGGATGCACTGTAAAGGAAGACATATGCAAACCCCTTCCAATGTTTCTTTGAGGAACATTGTACCACTCCCAGAGACCCTTTTTCCACCCGAGACAGCATGATTATAATATGTGCTACCAATCCCTAGATATACCTTAGACCAGCCCATATAACACTCACAGTCACTTTTCACAAGTCCACCAGGCCCTCTCTGGAGTTCTTGCAGCTCCTCCAACCTTTCATTAACCTTCTCCCTCCTGTCTAGACGAACCTGGGTTCATCTAACGACTATCTGAATCCCAGCACTTTCTCCTTCATTTCTTCTCTCTCTTTGGTGCTTCTCTCCCTTATTTAAGCCTTTCATTGGCCCTCCGAGTCAGGTGGTTCCCTCCAAAGCAGTCCATAGCTTGAAAAGCCCTCGCAACTGAATTTATGTCTATTATTAAAAAAAAAAAGTCTCGGGACGAGACGTGATCTTTTCAAGAGGGACAGAGAGCCACTTTCACTTCCCGCGAGATGGTCAAGTCATGTCATACTTACAACCTTTGGAAGCAAGTCCCGCGAAACGGTGACTTTTGTAGGTCACGTCCTGGATCACGGTCATCTAACCTCTCAGTTGTTGGAATGCTTTTGGCAGACACACTTCCAGTGCTCTCAGCTCTTAAAAATCTTTTGGGCCAAGAGATTTAACCACGCCCAGGGCCGGAAACAGACAATGTAGAACGTCGTAAAGAATTCAAAAACGTTGGCATGATACACATGCAGAGCAGGTTAGAGATAATGTCTCAAAAAACTTTTGTTTGGACTGATGTCATCTTTACTAATGGAAAAAATTACAGCAAAAAGAGATCACATAGTGTTTGACGATGTCTGAGGGAGAAGAGAGACAAGGCACTGAGACAAAGAGGACAGCTGCAGTACAGGCTTTTAAACGTTCGAAGCACTGCATGGAATGCAGATCACTCGGTACAACAGCAGCAGCAAGCCAGCCAGCAGCTGATCGAGCAAAGAGGAGGTAAAAAAACTATTTGTTTCCTATTGTATCACCGTTTAAGAAGGGGTTTCGGAGGAGCGACCACGTCTCCTTGGGGTACGTTCGGCCCCTCTCTTCACAATGGCACATAGCGCTGGTGGGGGAGGGTGGGGGTGAAGCCCCCCCAGTATCATCATAAAATAATAAAAGGTACAAATAAACATTGACAGCAAAGAACATCAGACAACCGCTACACCGTTGTTTTGAAACAGTTCAATAATTTTTCTAAGGCATTTGTTGACAAACTGGAGATCCTCTGTCCATCTTACCTCCTCTAAGACTCAACCTTTTGTGGATACCACATCATGGTGTTGACATCACCGGTTTGTAATCACAGCCATATTTCATTATTTTACCTCAATATTGGTCCTAATGTATCCCTGTCCCAACTTTTTTTGGTCTGAAATGCAGGAATGGATGTACACTACTGGTCAAACGTTTTAGGACACCTCAACTTTTCTTCATAATTAAGTAGTTGAAATGCAGTGAATGACCTAAAATGGCAAAAAGGTAAGCAGTAAACTGCGAGAGGTTTAACTCTCTTAAGGCTAATTATTGTTTTTCCTTTTGTCCCAGGGCCGAGTTTTCTAAAAATCAAACAAAGCAATGGCTTCATACACAAATCAATATAAAATACTTATTTACGGCAAATGTCACCCTGTTTTAGGTTTCATGAGCCTCTACAGTATTTAAATTCACACATGCCTGTTTGTTTGCACTTTCTAGAAAAAAAACAGCTTGAAGTAGTCAAGTGGCTGGTGATCTGTAGTGTCCATTAGCACACCGTGTTGTCAGATGAAGTCCAGTAGCCGGTTTGCCTCCCACAGATCGATGTCTGTGTAGTCCTCTCAGAGTGAATGTTACTGTAGGCGTGCTAGCTGCTCAAGTGTGTTCAGCACGACAGCTAATGCAGCTATCGGACTTTCGTTTTAAATTTCCAGATCACTTTGTTATAAATGGGAGCTTGATAAGTCAGCAATAATAAACAAAAAATAAATGCACAATACGCATGGAGTATTTTGCTTTGTGCACTTGCTTCGCTCTCTCGCCTGATGTCAACGCGATTCTAGATGTTGTTTACTCTACGCTACTCACCCAAGAAATTTGACATCAAGTCAACGAGTCTAACAGTCTTCCTAGCAAAGAGGGTCTACCTGTCATGTAACGGTGAGTTTTATTGATGTTGACAGCTTTTTTCACCTCTTGGCCATGGATGTTCACCACACTCAACCCCTTGTGTCAACAAGAGTCGACATTCACCTTGATAGAGTTCAATTTAAAGTTCAGGTTAGCAAAAACTGGAAAAAAAAAAAAAAGAAAAAAAAGAAATTTCAGAATATTCCAAATGGGCCTGCTTCAGGGAACAACTAATTGGTTACAACCTACAGATGTTCTGCAACAATTACAGTAAATGGAGCCTTGCAAGCTGAAGCACACAATTCTCACAGGTGTCCCAACTTCTGTTGATTACTTAACACTAGAATTACCAGAGCCTACGAAAAAACTCGTAGATCCGTCCCACCTTAAATCACTTCTTAAATCCATTCACACCTCTCCGCCAGCATCCTTTGCCCTCTAAATGTGCTGATAAAAGACAAGCTGCCAGCAGCCGGCTATTCCATCCCCCCCACCGACTTAGAACGTGAGTGAACTTTTCCCAGCTCATGCCTTGATTGATTATCTGGGAGTGAAGTGGAGTTTTAGAGTGGAAATAATAGATCGTTATTTGGAACACACGCATTTCATGCGTGTTCCGTTTCTAAAGTAATCTGTGTAAACACATTGTTAAAACAGAAACTTTTTCATATTTTAGTAATAAATGTTACAAAATGTAGTAGGCATAAACTATACAATGTGTAAAGCCTGAGTTCCAAAGATCAAATAAAGACTTTCACAAAAGCTTCAAGGATGATACGACGGTTTCCGTGGCGTAGTGCACTAAGATTTGCTTCTTAGAGCACAGCAGCTTTGCCGTGCCTCACAGACCTGAGTTCGATTCCCCACTGGGGATAAAGTGTTGCTTTTTTTTTTTCTTTTTAACCTCAAACGGACATAAAATTTATAAATTGGTATGCACTGTCAGTTAACGAGATCGTTATATTTTCATGTGGGATGCTCCTTTTAAAATATTTTTTTAACAATTGAGACTGCAATTAACATGAACAACTGTCCTTATAACTGTTATTTTTAAGATCCGTAACACATAGACAGACAGAGCACTGCGTAATAGAGAGACAGACAGGCAGAGATATATGAACAAACAGGGAAGCCACATGTACTGAAAGAAAAAAAAAGGTCCAACATGTGCGTTGTTCCTGCAGCACTGAATGAGCTCACCCGCTCTAACATCGCCCCCCCCCCACCCCGATCTGACTCTCTAAGTGACAGCACAAGTACAGACGCAAACCAAGTGCATGTGTGTACTGTATAATATTAACAAAAAGAGCAGCTTACTACTGAAAACGGCAAATATAGGAGTGAGTGGGGATCGAACTGAAGACTCTTGATTACACTTGGTTTGCGTCTGTACTTGTGCTGTCACTTAGAGAGTCAGATCGGGGGGGGGGCGATGTTAGAGCGCGTGAGCTTATTCAGTGCAGCAGGAACAACGCACATGTTGACCTTTTTTTTTCTTTCAGTACATGTTGCTTACCTGTTTATTTATATATCTCTGCCTGTCTGTCCCTCTATTACGCAGTGCTGTCTGTGTGTTATGGATCTTAAAAATAACAGTTATAAGGACAGTTGTTCATGTTAATTGCAGTCTCAATTGTTAAAATAAATATTTTAAAAGGAGCATCCCACGTGAAAATATAACGATCTCGTTAACTGACAGTGCATACCAATTTATAAATTTTATTTCCGTTTGAGGTTACAAAGAAAAAAAAAAAGCAACACTTTATCCCCAGCAGGGAATCAAACTCAGGTCCGTGAGGCACGGCAAAGATGCTGTGCTCTAAGAAGCAAACCTTAGCGCGCTACACCACAAAAGCTGTTGTATCATCCTTGAAGCTTTTGTGAAAGTGTTTATTTGATCTTTGGAACTCAGGCTTTACACAGTCTATAGTTTATGCCTACTACATTTATTACTAAAATATGAAAAAGTTTCTGTTTTAACAATGTGTTTACACAGATTACTTTAGAAACGGAACACGCATGAAATGCGTGTGTTCCAAATAACGATCTATTATTTCCACTCTAAAACTCCACTTCACTCCCAGATAATCAATCAAGGCATGAGCTGGGAAAACTTCGCGCACGTTCTAAGTCGGTGGGGGGATGGAATAGCCGGCTGCTGGCAGCTTTTCTTTTATCAGCACATTTAGAGGACAAAGGATGCTGGCGGAGAGGTGTGAACGGATTTAAGAATCGATTTAAGGTGGGCCGGATCTACAAGTTTTTTCGTAGGCTCTGGTAATTCTAGTGTTAAAATCCTCTCTGTGTGTCTTAAAGTCTTAAAGCAGGGTTGGAGCAGACCATGTTATTACACTCTCTGAAGTACCACTTGGACAATATTCAAGTGATAATGGCAAGAAAATGGCAATTAGCTAATGAAATGAGACAAATCATTATTACCCTTAAAAGTGTAGGCCTTTCATTTAGAGAGACACTGCAAACAAAATCAAAGTATCAGTGAGTCCAGTGGTGTCCTACACCAGGGGTGGGCAGATTCAGTCCTGGAGGGCCACAGTGGCTGCAGGTTTTTGCTCCAACCCAATTGCTTAATAAGAAACCCTTATTGCTCAAGTAACACTTCAGCTTCACTTTAGTTGTCTCGCTCATTAAGATTTTGAACCCTTATTGCTTATTTTAGTCTTAAACAGCTGTATTCTTGGTTTTTAATTGCTCCTAATTAGCAATACCATGCAAAATGACAAGAGACCAGCATTTCTCCATTTAGCTTGTTTTCATTTACACCTGTGTGTATTTATCATGCACTATTTGGTTTAATTAAATACTTGGAAGGAAAGTGAAGAAAAAAAAGTGAAGTACTGAGAATTACTCATCTGTTTTAGACTTCAGCTCATTTGGATGATATCCTTAGAAAGGAAAATAAATCTAGGATATGAGAATGACCTGACATGGCAGAGTTAAAGCACTAGCAAGCCATGCAATTAAATAATTGACAAGGATTGTTTTTTAATTAAGCAACTGGGTTGGAACAAAAACCTGCAACCACTGCGGCCCTCCAGGACTGAATCTGCCCACCCCTGTCCTACACAATCCAAAGGCAACTGGAAGAAACTCTGATTGGCTCTGTCACATCTCGTCCTAAGTCACAAGCCAATCAGAAGACAAGTTTCTGAGGGTCACCAGCTTGGGTGATCACATGCGCCTCACAGCACAGCAGCTTAACAGTGCAGGGTAACAAAAGCAAATGTCAGTGTCTACTGTGAAGACGAGACTCGGTGCTGGAGGTTTGACCGGGCAAGTGGCAGGAAGAAAACCATTCCTTAACGGACAAAACAGGGCCTTGAAATACCAGCTGTGGACCACTGCAGACTGGAAGAAAGTCTTATGGAACGATGAATCCAAATTTGAAATCTTCAGTTCATCACGTCAGGTGTTTGTATGCCGTCGAGTTGGCGAAAGGATGGTGTGACACCATCAGACCTGGAGGAGGACATGTGATAGTTTCAGGTTCTTTAACTAGAGGCAGAGTTGGTGACTGGCATTCTGAATCAAAAGGGTTATCACAGTTAGGCTGTTATATCATCAAAAGGTGGCTCATTTTGATAATCAAAAATCTGAATAAAATTTTGTAAATTTTAATGACTCCTTGAATTATTTTTTTTTTACCATTGTTTATTGGTGCTATTCCTTGAGTTCATGAAATGTTAAGACATCAAACTGTGTGCATTTCCATAAAAACTAAAGAAAAAAAAAACCCAAGATGTTCTCAACCTTTTGACCGGTAGTGTGTAAAATGTTGCACTTTCATTCAAAATAAACGCAGAATCAATTTAAGTCCATATCGCTTAACTCTACTAAAATATCATGCAGGAAAAATATATGAAATGTAATATTTTCTGTCTTTTCTCAGCACTTTATTACAAATAAATGTGACCTGTTCAGTATCAGGCAAATTATACATGCAACCAGTTATATGCCACAAAGAGCAAAATATAGGGTAAATAAAAAGGAAGTTAAATCTGTTTGGCCAAGTAAGGATACTTGTACATTATACAGTACCTTTAATTAAACAACTAAGACTATATATTACCAAAGGTTTCCAGTAACCAATACATGTGCATTATTGGTTATAACACTGAAATAATGCATAATGGGTTATCATCTAAAATATACTTCTTAATCTTGACAATCCGTAAGTTATTTGTCCCATTGCAAAAATGGAAAAAGAATAAAGTTTAAGAGAACAGATTTTTAGAAAAACAAACACATTTGCTGATCCACCATTGAATTGTACTTAGCACAAAGACATCTGGCATAAGAAAGCCAAACATCATTTTACCCGACATACTGTAATATATGCTGTGCTTACATTTATTTTAAATGCTGTTGTTATTGCACACAGAAATACAATGGGATCAGAAAAGAGATATACTGATGATTTGTAAAAAAACAAAAATAAAAAAGCAATCACAGATTGCAAAGTACATTAGAACAAAGAAGAAATTAAACTGCAGTACTTGCAATTCAATATTAAAAATACATTTTAAATTACATTACAAAAATAGTTTGGCATTTTGTCTAGTCGATGCAGATCCTTTAATAAAACTAATGAAAAGAACACTTCCTAGTTTCTTCAGTCTTGGTGTATTTTTTCCTGAATTACTTTGCATTCATACTGTTTAGGAAAAAAGAAAACAAAAACAGTGTAAAGAGACAGAAAATAGGAATTAATTATTGACTTTAAAAGCAAAAAATAATTAGTAGCACTTCAGATGCTAAGTAAGACTGAAATTTTTAAAAACAGTCAAACTCAACACTCAAACTAGTTTAAAAAATAAAAAGCTGATATTCTAGACCTGTAATTCCTGATGACACACTTTATTTGTTAATTCACAGTTTAAAGCTGCTTTATGTCACATTACACGACTTCTAACCATGGGGTATGTCAGACTTGCCTACTACGGCTGCTGGTCTCGTCGCCAGACCAAGTCAATTTACACGACTGAAAATCGCCAGGCAGTTTTAACTTACCAAGTGACAACCTTCCAGCACAGTTGTGCCCGCCAAAATAACGTGCTGCCTGACGGTGCCATCGCTGTACGAAAAGTTAACACGTACAGAGAGTTTGGTCGCAATATCTGCCTTTTTTTTTTGGTCTTTTTCCATTCTCTCATGCTACGTAAAACACAAACCACCAGACAGACAAGCTTCTCTTCCGTTTTGTGAGGTCCAAAACACTTGCGTTCCTTGATCCTTCTTGCTGCATTCTATGAATTGTACAGGGTGGGCCAAAAAGAAGTACCACATTTCAAATGTTTATTCTACAAAAATGCTACAAATTTCACTACGCCACAAGAAAGGGGCAAACAAAACAGATTTTTTTCACTGTGTTTTAAAAATGATATCTTCAAGGTGGCAGTTATCATTAGCGACACACTCTTTGAGACGATTTTTGAATGCTCTCATGACTCATCTGGCCATTTTGTTGTGAATAGCGCCCTTGAGGGCTTCAATGTTTTGAGGTTGGTGTGTGTATACATTCGACTTGAGATAACCCCACAAGAAGAAATCGCATGGAGCAAGAATCAGATGAACATGAAGGCCACGCGACATCACCATCACCAGAGGGAGACCAGCTTCCCTAGAAACATCTCCCGCAAAACTTGTATGGATCTCTGCGCCGTATGAGCTGTTGCTCCATCTTGTTGAAACTGGGCATCCACCACATCCATTTCTTCCAGTTGGGGCCACAAAAAGTTCTCAAGCATTTCAATGTAACGTTCTGAAGTGACGGTGACCATTGCTCCCCTCTCCTTAAAAAAGTAAGGGCCTATAATGCCAAATTTGCAATGGCGCACCAAACTGTAACACGTGTGATCACTGTGCAGGGGTCTCTGATGAAGTTCACGAGGGTTGGTTTCAGTCCAATAGTAAACGTTTTGCTTATTTACAACCATTCAAATTGAAATTTGCCTCGACACTGCACATGATGATGAACGGTCTGCTGAATGTTTGCGCACAACTCACCTCAGCTCTCCCAGTGAGTTCCTGCGATACCATCATTTTGTATAGATGGAAATTAAGGTCCTCGTGCAAAATCTTCCTCATAGACGTGTTAGAAATGCCTAAGCGCGCTGAATGTCTAGGAGACTGCAAAATTGATGCCCTTACAGCTTGGATATTTTCAGGCGTTCATACAGTCTGAGGACAACCTGGAGATTTTCTGTTGAATGTTGTACCCTTCTAAATTTAGCCACCCATTGAAGAATTATTTTCCGATTTGGGACATCACTGTTAGGGGGAATGCTGAGTGTTGCGTTGTGATGATGGATTTGTTGGTTTTGAAGAACGCTTTGACAGTGAAAGCACGGTGTGCAACGGACCAAGGAATGTTGCTGTCTGAAAACTACAAGGGATTGAGTATCAAAGGACCCCCACCCACCACCCCAAGCCACTCGGCATTGCCTCTACCTTGTGCAATGACCTTGAGAAATGTGGTACTTCATTCCTGTACTACCAGATTAGCGTTCATTGCACACAGAGTTCAGCCGTTTGACTAAAGACAAAGTCAAACCTATTTGATTTAATTGGAGCAAGTTGCAGATTATTTTGAGTGAGCCGCTGGGCAGGTTTCATTATTGCAACGGTTCCCAGAAATGCACCATCGACTCGCTAAGATTATGTGGGCTTCAAGTGAAAAATCACTGCAAAAGTCCCATAATGTGACATAGCCTTAAAAAGTGTTTATGCCCTTGTAGTTGTTCATGTTTTTATTTAACTGTATTTTTTTTAACCACATATCAACCCAAAAACATGCATGATAAAGTGAAAGCATTTACAAACAGCCTTGTAAATAATCAAAAGAATACGATTGATTCCAAAGGCATTCTCTCCTTTTAATCTGGCAGAATCAAAAGAACTGACTTGTGCATAATTAAAGTGTTTCTCTCCGAGTTCAAGTTAAATAACATTTGACAGCTGATTAGCACAGCCCCTAACAAGCTGCACCCACCTGACTACAGAACAATTTGAATAAGGCCTGGAAAACACCCACTGCCAGGATACTGAAAATCTCCCCAACACATGGCAAAGTCCATTAAAACAAAATAGATCCTCAACTATGTCAATATCTGGGCATCTTACAGATCTGAAAATTCAAGTCAGAAGGACATTAATCAGAGAGGCCCTTAACAAAATTAAAGGAATTACAGCGTTCACCTACTGATAAGAGGGAAAAGATACACACAACAGTCACTGCCTGGAAAGGTTAGCAAACCTGGGCTTTACACAGTAGTGGCAAAAAGGAAGACACCATTGAAAGTCTAAAATAAATCTCCAGATTGCATGCGACTGTAAACACAGGTAAACTTTTTACAATCTAACTAGTCATTTAGCCCGTTACAATAACGGGCGCTAGAACAGTAGTGCATAAACATTAGTAGGAACAGTCTATATTAAATGGCAAGGGACCCTGACCTCATTCTTTTTGTTGGTCGTATTTTTCTTTCTTTCAGCCTTTCTTTTGTTCTTCGTGGGCTGCCGCCGTGTATTAATTTTCTGTGACAGTAATACTGCCTTGTACGTCCGTAATATACCTTTAATTTTCTCTGGCGGTAATACATGCGTGCGCGTCGGTAATATGCCTTTAATCTCCTCTGACAGTATGTGGCTGTAATATGCGTCACTGTATTGTGTACCTTTAATTTCCTCTCGCAGTAATAATGGTTTGTATTTCCGTAAAACGCCTCTAACTTTCTCTTACAGTAATATCGCGCATCGCACCATGCCCTGCGCATGCACACTTCACCAGAAGCCCCGCGCATGCGCACTTCACCAGAAGTCACACACACATGGACACCTGGACGCACAAAGGGATTTTATTAAAGAGGATGAGGCCAAATTATACTACTTTAGGCTCAATGCTAAGCACTGGAAATATAACCGTAAAATAACTGGACGAGCATCACGTTATGAAGATGCTTCAGTGACATGAACAGTCATAAACTGGTCTGACAACACTGTGGTGCTGTGCAAGAAGGGCCGCAGCAGAATGTACTTGGTGAGGAGAATCAGGTCTTTTGATGTGTCCAGTCCACAGTAGCCAGTGTGGTGTTCTACACTGTGGGCTCCTGGAGAAGCAACCTGAGCTCAGAAGATGCACAATGTCTGAACAAACTTATAAGGAAAACCTCCTCCATCACAGGATGAATTCTGAACTTACTGGAAGCTGTTGCAGAAAAGAAGATGGTGGCAAAACTGGATGCCATCATGAAAAATCCCCTCACTTTTAGACACAGGCTCATTTCACCATGGTGTGCTAAGAAGTGCCACTGGGGGATCTTTTCTGCCCATTGTTATTAGGCAGTTCAATGCGTCCACCCGATGTACTTGTTAAGTTTATTTTTAATGTATTGCTTGATTGATTGATTGATTGATTAACTGCCTGTACTGTCTGTATCCTTATTTTTTAAGTTTCTGCTGCTGTCTGCATTTGAATTTCCTCATGGGATTAATAAAGTTTTATCTAAAGTAATCTCTACCAATAACATTTTTGCTATCAGTTTTTTTTTTAGATGCGGCCAGTTAGGAATATCATACTTTAATCATGGCATTGTATATATTATAAAAAAAGCAAAATGAAGTGAATCAAAAACTACACTCAGGCTTTTTTGTGTACCCCAAAGAATGAAATACAGATTTAAGTAATTAAACTTGCAGCACTGTTTAAAGAGAACAATATACACAATTCTTACCATTGCTAGTTGCCGACCTATATTTCCCATTGTAATTCCTCCAGCAAAATATATGCAAGGAAGCCAGGAACGGACATACAGAAAATCTGGAGACGTATACCTTTAAATAAGAATGTGCAATTCAATTTCATTATATATGTACATGGGGATCATAGATAGATATATAGACAGACAGACTATACATAATCCCCAAAGGGAAATTAGAACTTTACAGAAGCTCAAGAGAGACAAACAGAAATATACAAAAATAATAATAATAAACTATATCTCTTGATAAACATCTTTCAACACACACACATACATGTTAGTAGAAAAAACTAATATATAAAAAACACATTAAAAACATCTCTGTGAGTAGAATAACACCCTGTTTATTGTAATGATTTCCTCAATGACTCAAGTCTTCTGGTTTATGTAGAACTAGACCACAAATAAATAAATGTGCGGCACTCAACATTGTGCAAAATAATAAATGAATGAAATGAATATGGTCTGGTTAAATACTCGAGACGCTGGTTTTAGAAAAGAATATTAAAAACAATGTTCTGAGTTCTCATGGAGTAAAACTGCAAAACTCTTCATCATTATCAGCCTCTTAACACAAAGGCTGTACCTCAAAACAAATTAAATAGTTCTAAAAATCCATAACTGCAACTTTTTTGAAGGTAGGAAAACTTTACTCCGATTATAAGGATTTTCCTCATACATGACAAATTATATTTAATTAGGTCCTGTAAGCATTTGTAAAAGTTAATTAGGTTCAGCAAACAATTGTTGGTACTTTTAATCTTCAAGTCCCATAAATTAAGTGCAAAACAAATTATAAGAACTGAATGCCCTGTTCTATAATTCTTAACTAAAATCCACAGAGAGTAATAAATTGACAGACATCTTACATCATATAAAAAAGTTAACTGCTTCTCAAAAAGAAATTAATGCATAACAAACAAATATCACATTACCCATATATGCAAATGTAAAAACACATGTAAATTGTGCTGCTCTTCACTAGTAACTATTCCCCTTTAAGTTATTTATAAAGCATCCATCAAGTAAGGCAAATGCACTTTCACTGAAATGAATGTTTCATTAGACTACACAGTTCTGTACTATAAAACAAACTCCTTCAGTGTCAAACATGAGCACTTAGGAATATAATGAAGTCAAGCAATGCCACTCCATGCCATGAAGGGGCACAGTTGCCAACGGTTTCTTCACTTTCCTACACAATCCTGAAGAACACCAGGAAATCGATTAACATCACTTCCCTCACATCCTGAGATGTCTCGCCCCTTCTGGAGTACTCGGTATATTAACTGGCCAACAACGGGAAGTGGTGGTTCATTTATGGTCCTGTGACAGATGGAGTCGAACCTCCTAATTAGCACACATACCTGTCAGCTATTGACTGAGTGGGTCTGTGGCCATGTTGCCTTTGGTTCTTTTTTTTGTAATTGCTTTAAAACATCTTTAGTTATTAAATGGGGTTTCACCTGGATGGTGCCCCCACAATTAATATCTGTATCTGAACAGGTAATCTAGTGTCTCAACGCTTTGTATACTTAATGACAGTAATCTCCAAATTGCAATGTAAGTTAAAAAAATTTTCTGAATGTGTGAAATATTACAGAAAACATGAATCAACTTTATTCATGTTTACCTCAATTTTTCCACTTTCCATTATCATTAACATTACTTGTCTGATATATTTGAATTTGTTTTTTTCTCCACCAACAAATATCTAATCAATTAAAATATAATCACCCACACATTGTATATCATTTTGAACCAATAAATAATTTAGTTAACTTGCCCATTAAATTAATTTGAAAACAATGTAATGTCACTAACCCTAATCCTAACCTGTCTGTAACAGAGAAATAAGTTAAACTTAAGTAGACATCTACTAGTGAAGAACATGCAGACTATATCAAAATTATAAGAAAATGAAAAAAACACTTACTGAAAAACACCATTGTACACTAAAAGCTGGGTGGCAAGTGTGGCAAGAAAGGCAATTCCTATGCCAAGGCCAAAGCCACTACGAGATCGATCAAACGTCCACCAGAGTCCAATAGAAAGTGCTGCAAGTGTTAGAGACAACTGTATGTTGTTTGCAAAATCAACCTTCTATAGAAAATGGTTAAAGTTCCATACAGACAAAAATAAAACCCCTTAAGAACACAACATTCTCAAGCCCACGTAATCCAATTACAGGCCACATGGTAGCATCGAGGACAAAGAGGGAACCGGTATTAAACTTGGCACCAGTCCATCACATTAATGGCCTAATGTTTACTCATATTTTATTTTCAAAATTACTATTATTTAAGCAGATTAGGACAATATCTAACTGGTTCTCAAAGGCAGGGGTGTAGCATTTAGTTTCTGGGAGGCCACAGGTTAATTTTGCTGTTTAACAGAAGTAAAGAATGAAGGCAAGGGAAGGTAATTTATCATTTATCTATGAATAATCTGTGCTGTGCATTACCAAGAACACCAGGCGAGGCATTCTTGTTGTTCTATGTTTTATGAACAGAAGTAAACATTTTCCTTTTACTGGATGCATTTTATTTCACATTCTTGTCAATAAGCCATGTAATTGGATTGTCTATTAACAGCAAAAATTTGCCTCTAATTGAGAAATGCACTGATACAACCATTTGAGACTCTTGATATGAAGTTCTGCTGTTTAAACACACAGCACTCCAAACCTGAAATTCTGAGGTTTCCATTTTAATTATTTTCAACTTGTAATATGTACTGTATTAACATTTACTTCCAACTACGTATGCGAAGAGACTTTGAATTAATCGATTAGAGTGTTTCTTTTCATTGTATTTAAACAGCAGGTGGCAACTGGCGAGCTGAGGTCAAAATAAATCTCCACTGGCCATTTCCCAGATGCCAGCATGATATTTATTAATCAGTGTCAGTAGCTTGACCCTGCATTGGCATAACTAATGTCTTGCCGAGTGCCAAAAATTTTACAAAGCCGTGGGCACAGGCTGGCCTTAGGAAATTACGGGAAACTATGGAAAATTAGATTTTGACTCAAAAGACAATATTTTCTGGCGAATGTATGTTTCAGACTACAGTGCTTATATGGCATACACTATGAAGTTAAATTAATAAACTAGCTTCTGATCATCACAATGTACCCGAAAAATAATTTCACTTAACTTGAAATAGATTAACAGAATTTTTCATAAGGCTGTTATGAGACTTCATAAACTTAACTTTAGAGAGTGAAGTTTATCGCAAGATTAACATTTTTAAAACCTAGGAAGCAAAGGATACAGCACTTGCATGATTTATTCCTACAAAAACTGCCACACAGCGCATAACGCTGGACCATTCCCGCTTAAATTTGTGTGGCTCACCCAAACGGCTGTCGATGCATGGATATAATAATCCAATCACAGCTGCAGAGACAGACAGAAAAGCAGATAGTAAATGAGCAACACTACATATTTAAACAGTAAAAATAAATTCTGAAGTTAGGAATAGCGTTTGTACACATTTCCCAAACAGCTTGATTAGCCTTTAAAAATTACATAATACACAACCAAATGTATTATAATTAAGCCCCTAAATATGTAAAGAAAAAAAAAAACTGTCTCCTTTTTCTTTGCAGTCATATGTCTCATTCACATTTGTGTTCAGAAAATTAAAGAAACATAACCCAAAACAAAAATATACTATACTATAAAACACATTACAGAAAAATGCAACATAAATATAGAATATTCATATCACAGCTGGGAATATAAGTTATGATTATAGCAGTTGTTTTTATCCTTTTCCCCCAAAAGTACCCTTTACAATGGATAAAAAAATATGTTGTGACACAGTATCGAAGCACATATTGTCAAACAGTATGTGGGATCTCTTTGCCCATTATCCAGTGAACATGGGCATGACAAATTCATTTGGATTTGCGCTTTGACTACATTTAAGGTCTTGGCAAGAATGCAGAAGTAAATGGAATCTCACAGGTTCAATTCCATCTAATTACGATGACTTTAGCCAGCCTTTAGTGCCAACAAATAAGATATCTAACATTTAATGTTTTGCGTTTCAGAAAGGGTGCATTATTATTTAAGCTATACATATCATTTACAAAAACTGGCACAAAAAAAAAAAAAAAAAGAGAATTAAAGAACAGATGTCCCAGGACAATTCAGATGAAATTTGGTCATGTGGTTTTATTTAGGTAATATGAAGAAGAGGTTGTCATTGGGAAGAACTGTTCCTCTCAAGCACGATGTTACTCAATTGTTTTTTGTATTATTTACAAAATGCATTTTGGGCCTCCCTAGCTGTCAGTTGTTATTAGATTTAAGGTTAAGTGGAAGAAGAAGCATAAAGAAAGAGGCATTGCTTTATATAAATAGTAAGCTGTGGGTTGCTGGGCATAATCATTCTGATTTACACTGTATTTACAGTAGTGTTTTGACTTCATTATACAGGAAGAAAGAAAGTTTACAGATCGCTTACAAGCCAGCCGTAACCTATGAGCAAATATCTTGAATGTGACCAATTTAAACAAATCATTTTAGGAATAAGTAAGACATAGCAATAAAATATCCATTGTGATATTTACATCATTACTAAAAGTGTACGGAAAAATTTGAAGAAAAAAATTATGGATTCAAACTTAGAAAAAGTTTTTTCTCATGAACTATTCTGTCACTTAACTTTCTAAAATGAACACTACAAGTACCAATATTCACAGAGCCACAGGATATCGGCTTTGGTGCACATAGGTTTTACCAAACAAAATTAGCAACATTATGAACTGTAGTGCTTTAATTTTTGCCTCCCCGTAAGTGGCAAATATGAAGAAAGGAAGTTTTATTTGATCCTGTTCAATGATCTGTCTATCTTTAACAATTATTATCTTCTCAGACCAGTTACCAGATAGTTTCCTTACCCTTTTACCCCCAAGCATACCTGACGCTGTACCGCAGCAAGGTGGCACCCACCAGGCAGATGAGAAGATACTTGCTATTACATCAGGTGGAAAAAGAGTAACATTTCGTTGAACTTGCAGTAAGTTTAAAACCAATGCAAGAAACACTCCAATAGTAAATAAGACAACTCCACGTATCATCAAGTTCATGTGCTTGTTGGTTATTGCTGAAATGTATGGACCACGGCTTACGGGCTGCAAGCCTTTAATCTTAGACACTTCTGCCATGACTTTCTTCAATTCCTTTTTTTAGGAGATTAACCCAGAAATGCCCATTTCTCTTTCAGCCTGCCACAAGTAAAAACAATGGTAGAACATCCCAGAAGCCTAAAAGAAAAACAAGGGTCAACAGAGATACTTTACAAGTACCAATAAAAATATGACAAAATAATTCTTCATCATCAATTAAAAGAAAGGTCGTCTGTGGTGTTTGCTTTCTTTTGCACGGATCTCCTATTCTTACTCCATCGTTCTTTATGTGAATTAACTGTCAAAATGACTTACATTGCTCTACTCATACAGTGCAGTGCATGACTTTCACTGCAAGTTACAAACTTGCACAGCAATTCACTGCAGCCGAGGAGTGACGAGATTTTAGTAACTGCTGTCCTTAAATGTTACATGACTTCCATCTAAAACTTATATTAAATTATTTTCAGATGTAAATTAATGTTATGTGGTATACCGGTACTAGAAAACTGCTATTATAATATAATATATAGCTAAGCTCAAGAACTCACTTAAAGGTTTTGAAAGCCAAAGCATTTGTCATTTCTGTTGACATTATTAAAGAGAATAATGACATTTTAGTGCATTAAATATTTTCATAATAAAGAGTCACACTTAAAAATAACTAAATTATAGAATGCATTTATATGTATTAGTACAGTACATAAAACACGCTTTTGAATGACAGCTTTTAAAATCATGTAATTCAAAACTGACCTCAAACCAAATATCAGTATGAGCCTGCTTTAAGGCTTGAATACTGTTGAAAATGATATGAGTAGTTATTTATTTATATATGTATCTATAAATATAAGTAGCGACGCTTTTCTCCCAGCAAGGGCCTAACTGAACAGGATTAAAAAAAAAAAAAAAAAAAACTACGCATGCTTTTTTGTTCTTTTTTTTTTGAGGATATACATTTTTTGAAAACCATTCTAATAATAACTTGGTAAATGCGTTTTTGTGAGTATGCCTGCATTCAATTAATTGTGAATGTAACCCATATTAAAATTTAAATATACAGTTAGGTCCATAAATATTTGGACAGAGACCACTTTTTTCTAATTTTGGTTCTGTACATTACCACAATGACTTTTAAATGAAGCAACTCAGATGCAGTTGAAGTGCAGACTTTCAGCTTTAATTCAGTGGAGTGAACAAAACGATTGCATAAAAATGTGAGGGAACTAAAGCATTTTATTAACACAATCCCTTCATTTCAGGGGCTCAAAAGTAATTGGACAATTGACTCAAAGGCTATTTCATGGGCAGGTGTGGTCAAGTCCGTCATTATGTCATTATCAATTAAGCAGATAAGAGGCCTGGAGTTGTTTTGAGGTGTGGTGCTTGCATGTGGAAGACTTTGCTGTGAACAGACAACATGCAGTCAAAGGAGCTCTCCATGCTGGTGAAAGAAGCCATCCTTAAGCTGTGAAAACAGAAAAAACCCATCCGAGAAGTTGCTACAATATTATGAGTGGCAAAATCTACAGTTTGGTACATCCTGAGAAAGAAAGCAAGCATTGGTGAACTCAGCAACGCAAAAAGACCTGGGGCCTCATGCATAACACCGTGCATAGAATTCGCACTATAACATGGCGTAAGCACAAAAGCCGAAATGTGCTTACGCACAGAAAAATCCAGATGCAAGAATCTGTGCGTTCGCCAACTTCCGCGTTCTTCAGCTACATAAATCCAGCTCAGCGTGGAAATAAACGCACGTGCACGCGCTTGCTGTCCCGCCCCAACACCTCCCAGAATTACGCCTCTTTGAATATGCAAATCAATATAAATAGCCCTTAAGCCCATCGTTATAAAGTGGCTCAGGTTGTGCAATATTATAACTGTATCATAAGTACAATTACCTCACGGTAACTTGCAAGTACAAACAGTTCTACAAGGAGCACTTGAGCCGCCGTTGTGGATGTGGATCTAAGAAAGGGTAACCACACAGGAACAGTAGCACTGCTTTGACGCTGGGTGCCGTCAGTCTGCAAAACCTAATGGAGAACTTGCGTACGACAGGGTATGAGATACCGTGGAAAAGTGTGTGGCTTTACGCCAAGTGTAGGTTTTATACATCGTGATATGAATGTGGAAACGTTCTTGCTCAACATTTCTGTGCATATGCACCGTTTACACATGAGGCCCCTGGACGTCCACGGAAGACAACAGTGGTGGATGATCGCAGAATCATTTCCATGGTGAAGAGAAACCCTTTCACAACAGCCAACCAAGAGAACAACACTATCCAGGGGGTAGGCGTAGCGATATCCAAGTCTACCATAAAGAGAAGACTGCATGGAAGTAAATACAGAGGGTGCACTGCGAGGTGCAAGCCACTAATAAGCCTCAAGAACAGAAAGGCTAGATTGAACTTTACTAAAGAACATCTAAAAAAGCCAGCACAGTTCTGGAAAAACATTCTTTGGACAGATGAAACCAAGATCAACCTCTACCAGAATGATGGCAAGAAAACAGTATGGAGAAGGCGTGGAACAGCTCATTATCCAAAGCATAGCACATCATCTGTAAAATACGGTGGAGGCAGTGTGATGGCTTGGGCGTGCATGGCTGCCAGTGGCACTGGGACACTAGTGTTTATTGATGATGTGACACAGGACAGAAGCAGCCGAATGAATTCTGAGTTGTTCAGAGACATACTGTCTGCTCAAATCCAGCTAAATGCAGTCAAATTGATTTGGCTGTATGTTTTGGGTCATTGTCCATCTGTATCATGAAACGCCGCCCAAGCAACCCAAGAGTTCATTAAAGCAAAGAAGTGGAAAATTATTGAATGGTCAAGTCAGTCACCTGATCTTAACCCAATTGAGCAGGCATTTCACATGTTGAAGACTAAACTTCAGACAGAAAGGCCCACAAACAAACAGCAACTGAAAGCCGCTGCAGTAAAGGCCTGGCAGAGTATTAAAAAGGAGGAAACCCAGCATCTGGTGATGTCCATGAGTTCAAGACGTCAGGCTGTCATTGCCAGCAAAGGGTTTTCAACCAAGTATTAGAAATGAACATTTGATTTCCAGTTATTTAATTTGTCCAATTACTTTTGAGCCCCTGAAATGAAGGGATTGTGTTAAAAAAAATGCTTTAGTTGCCTCACATTTTTATGCAATCGTTTTGTTCACCCCACTGAATTAAAGCTGAAAGTCTGCACTTCAACTGCATCGGAGTTGTTTCATTTAAAATTCATCGTGGTAATGTACAGAACCAAAATTAGAAAAAAGTTGTCTCTGTCCAAATATTTATGGACATAACTGTATGCCTGTTTGTGAGTTTTCTCTCAATGCAATTCAATTTAAAATTTGTATGTACTTCTTTTTTGTTGCAAAAAGACATTTTCACATTATTTACTGCTAACATTTAATTATTAATTGTTGTCACCTCTCTAAGAGAGTCTAAAGCCAAGGCCAAGGCTCCACTGAGGTGCTGTGACAAGGCCTAAAACAACTAGCGTGCACTCAAAACTCACAAATGTCACTGGGATGACAAAGTTCTGGAGGGCTGGCCAAGCATTCTCCTCAGTGCAACGGCAGACTGATTAACAGCTACAAGCAGTTACACCTACTAAAAGTGGCTCATTTCAAAGGACAATGATTTGTTTTACTCTGGGCACTATGTTTACTAAATAATGCATTAGTTTTGTATTATTTGTTCACAATAAACTTCATGCTTATTCAGTAAAATTTACTTGTTAAACATTTGTTATTATTCACGGGGCAAAACATGTAATAATTTTCACTTGTGGCAATCAATTTAAGTTACCTGTCCTATTACACTTGCTAGAAGAAACAGACTCTGGCCTTATATCACTTGATCATGTTTACCTCTGTTGTAAGCTGCTTCGGATAAAAGCAACCACTAAGCAAATAAATGTAAATGAGTATTTTATTCCCTTTGGGTTCATATCTTGCTTACATTAAGGGTAAGTGTCTGTTTAAAATACTCTCATTATAATACCTTTATTGGTCTTAATGCAGTTCTTTTGTGTAAATCTTGTAGGCCACTTTGAAATAATTGTCCTCACAGGTGGCACAGTGGTAGTGCTGCTGCTTTGCAGTAAGGAGACTGGAGGAGATTGTGGGTTCTCTTCCCGGTTCCTCCCTGTGTGGATAGCGCTTTGAGTACTGAGAAAAGCGCTATATAAATGTAATGAATTATTATTATTAAATGAATTATTACTCATACCTGAGCACGGGAAAGGTGCTATATAATAAAATATATTACTATTACTTGCACTGTTTGATCTCAGTAATACTCTGACTAGTGACTGTAATGTTTTTGTGTTATTTTACTTCAGCTTTAAGTAAGTAAATGAGAGCTGCTTTCCTTAACTATTGTTAAAATTGATCTCATTAGTAAGCTACAATTAATATCCTATTAATAAGGCCAAGCTACGTCAATAAGACTTTTATAAACACATTTTTAAAAGGTGAAAAACATCATTTAATTATGGTTATCGTCAAAATTCCAGAAAATCTCGAGATATTATTTTTGTCAATATCACACACTCCTAACGCTTATATTACACTAATGCCCATTTTATTTTGCGGTTTATCAGTTCCTATTAAATCAATTACAATAATTGTAATGAATTTTTACTTATGTTACTGAATTTTGATTGTAATCTACGAATGTAAATGCATTACTTATTATGTCTTTTCACTTGCGGCAATCAGCCTTTGTTTACATCATTTTGATTTACATTGTAATTTAAAGAAAAGACAAGAAAAACTAACTAAAAAGATTACAATATGCAAGCTTTCGAGGCAACTCAGGCCCCTTCTTCAGGCAACTTGTTATATTTGTCATTAATTTAGACCAATTTGCAGAGATCTGTTTTCTCTTTGACATTAAGGAGTATCTGTCTGTTGATCAATGGCAAACGAAAATCCGAACTAAACCCACTGTGACTCAAAGTTACAGAACAATAAAAAAGTAAAAACTTTCAAAAGAGGTGAATACTTTTTAAAGCCACTGTGCAATCTCTGCAATAGGCTTTATTAAGTAATGTGTGCCCATTTAAAGCTTAAACTCCAAAAGGAAAAAAAAGCGCACTGAATTTAGTTCTGATCAGCGGAAAATAATCTTGTAACACATTGGACGATAAATGACACTTTACAGTTTAACCAGGCTGCACCTACTGTAGATCGTGACACAAACTGATCTGAACCATCACCCTGTTAAATGATTCACGCTAAAATGACTGCAAAAGGAGGCCGTGAACGTGTGCAGTACATGTATACATATTCGGTGTGCATTTTATTTACTAAAACAGACGTAACAAGTATTACAGTATTAACAAAAGTAACCTCTTCACAGATTCGCCTCAGACTGTTGACATCACTCGAGCAACCCTACAAATAAACTCTGTACTAAATAAAGCCACTGAACACCTCATTAAAATTATTTTCCCACGACACGACTTACCTCGTAGAGGACTTCCTATCTTTCAATTTATTTTACACATTACCGGAATCCCGAAACATGCTGTATTCCCTGACCGTTACAGTTTTCGGTCGATGAGTTCACCAAGCAAACGACGACGCTGCTTCAGCAAGACCAGCTTTCCTTATTGGTTCTTCGCCACGTAAAACAGTTCCTATCTAGAACTCGAACACACTTGTTTTGATGTTATTTTCCTGTGTGCCCCCTGGAACAAACGCATCACATACACATAACGATGACTTTGCTTACGTCTGGGTTATGTTTTCCTTCCCCTCCCTCTTCCTACAATAACCCCTCGCGTTTCACTTTCCTTACACACCACAGTCTGGTGAGCGTCACGTCCAATAAGAAAGCAGCGCGTGACGTAATTTCCGAGAAAGTCAACGCAAGCGCACAGTGTCATTCGAGGTCATAGCCGCCTATCAGTAGCATCACAACCCTCAAGATAGGAATAGTTCCATTCAATGCAAATCAATTTTTTATGTCATTTTTCGGTAGGGATATTTTAGACATATTGGGACATCACATGTAAATAAAGAAGTTAAAACGTGTTAGCTTTGTACAAAGTAAGTAATGAATATGATACAATACCGTTTTTTTCATTGGAATAAAAAAACAGCGGTCTCGATCAAAGGTGACTAAGGTTGTCAGTTACAACTTTTTAAATTAAACGTTGAGAATTTAATGTTTCCTTCAAGAAGAGACGAAAACATACTTAGAAGTGCGTGCCTTATGCTTTTATTCTCAAAATACAGTACATACAACAAACTGCAGGCACTGTCACCGAAACTTCCACTCACTCTGGGTGACATCATAAGTCAATTAAAATTTTGTTCGTTAAGAATTACTTAGGAGCGCTTTAAAAGCACATCCTCCTGACACACCGGTAGGAGAAACCCACCACATATGAGTGCCGTTCGACACGTCTTGATGTTTATTCAAGGCATCGAACGTTTCGGAACCACCATCCTGTCCCCCTAACCCCACCCCCGAAACTGCCCGTTACCTCCCACCCAGGCACCCTAGTTTTGGGGCCTCTAGACCCGAAAAACTCTTCATTTTTGAGTAGCACAGTAAGTGAGTGTGTGCTCAGTGTACAGCATTACTAGGAGCCAATTGAGGTGGTTCGGGCATCTGATACGGATGCCTTCTGAGCAGGGCCAGAACAAGGGTGAGGCAATCGAGGCACTTGCCTCGGGTGAACAATGGGAAAGGGGGCCAAATTAATGAAAAATTAAAATTAATAAATTGCAAAATTTAAAAAAAGCAAAAAGCCAAATGTATGTTGCAATGTTTGTCAAATACCTTAAGCAAACTGACGATTTGCATCGGACGCACTCGCTCGATACACTCGTTTTTGGCTTCAGAAATGGAATTGTCCACAGATTTTGAAAACAATCGAAGAAAATCATTAAATTAGATGATCAATTTCAGCCATCAGTTCCTTGTAATGGTAAATATTTATTTTTACCTTTATTTACAGTAGAAAGGAGTAATAGATAGGCCTATTTTAATATCACAACTTAGAAGGGGATATGAAAATCTATATGGGATTTCGTCTGATTTCGAATTTTTAACAGGTGAAAAATTAAAGTCGATGAATACAGAAAATTAGAAAAAAAAAAAAACAGCTTGTGATGTATCCCTTAAATATCCAAACGGTATACATTTTGTAGAATTCTTATCATAAATAATCAGTTTCAAAAATCAGGTAATGACGTTAATTCCAGTCCTTAAAGCAGCTACAAGTTTAGCTCTTTTAAAAACGATTCATGAATATAGTTTAGTTCAGTCCTGTCCAAATTTAGAAGTTGCACTGAGGATATTCCTAACACTACCTGTTACTAAAGCTTCTTTCACCGGACGCTAAAGTAAACTAAAAATTATCAAAACATATTTAAGATCTGCACTTGCTCAGGAAAAATTGTCAAATATGGCAATTTTATCAATCAAACAGGAATTGACAAAACAAATTAATTTCGATAAAATAATTGATGAATTTGCTTCACTAAAAGCAAGAAAAGTAGAACTTATAAAAAGATTTTATATTGGGCATTTAATTATTTATTCATTGTAATTATATTACATTTTGTTTTGTCTAAAGTATTATTCTCCCTTTCTAAATTGGCCCTAGTGTGTGCTTGGTGTGTGGGTGTGATTGTGTGTGTCCTGTGGTGGGTTGGCACCCTGCCTGGGAATGGTTCCTGCCTTGTGCCCTGTGTTGGCTGGGATTGGCTCCAGCAGACCCCCGTGACCCTGATATTAGGATATAGCAGGTTGGATAATGGATGGATGGATAAAGTATTATTGATATTATTTTGTCTCTATTATTAAATTAAATTACTGAAAAATTTGTAATATTCTAATTCATGTCTTGTGTAATATTTATTGTGTTTTTCTTTTGATAAGGTTGGTGTGATTTTATTTTTAATATGTACAATTTTATGTTCCTATTACTATTGTACTATTACAGCATTCTGTGATTTTTTATTTAATAGTTAATACAGTAATTTTGTTCTCAAAATCATTTATTTATTTGTATTTAATACTTATTAGTAATAAAAAAACTTTCGCGGCTTCACTCCATCGCGGATTTTATATGTAAGCATATTTAAATATATATCGCGGATTTTTCGCTGCTTCGCGGGTTTCTGCGGACAATGGGTCTTTTAATTTCTGGTACATGCTTCCTCAGTTGGTTTGCCCAGTTGATTTCATACAAGGGACGCTATTGGTAGATGGCTGAGAAGCTACCCAGCTTACATTTCTCTTTCTCTTGCGCTGACTTTCTCTGATCCTGACGTAGGGGGATTGAGCAGGGGGGCTGTTCGCACACCTAGACGATACGGACGCTAGTCTAAAAATGCTGAAAGATTATCTTCACGTTGCTATCTTTTGTGCAGCTGCTTCCTGAAACGACATGCTGCACCGTGCTTCGCATACTTAAAAGCTCGAAGGGCACGTATTGAATTTTGCTTGCTTGTTTTTCTTTCTCTCTCTGCTCTTGACGGAGGGGGTGTGAGCTGCCGCCTTCAACAGCTTTGTGCCGCGGTGCTTCGCATACTTAAAAGCCAGACAGCCCTATTGATTTTCCTCTGCCTTTATGACAGTCTCTGCTCCTGACTCCTTTGAAGAGGAAGATATGTTTGCATTCTTTTAATTGTGAGATGGAACTGTCATCTCTGTCTTGTCATGGAGCACAGTTTAAACTTTTGAAAAAGAGACAAATGTTTGTTTGCAGTGTTTGAATAACGTTCCTGTCTCTCTACAACCTCCTGTGTTTCTGCGCAAATCTGTGACCCAAGCATGACAATATAAAAATAACCATATAAACATATGGTTTCTACTTCGCGGATTTTCTTATTTCGCGGGTGGCTCTGGAATGCAACCCCCGCGATGGAGGAGGGATTACTGTATACATAGGGGCTCAAATTTATCCTCCTGCCTCAGGTGAAAATACCTCTAGGCCCGGCTCTGCTTCTGTGCACCTTCCTAAAGTGGCTTTACAGTCAAGACCAGCTGGAAAATACCCAGGGCACGTTGAGAGACTTATATCTCCCAGATGGTCTCGGAGTGCCTTTGGATCCTAGAGTATGAATTGGCAAGGGTGGCTGGACGTATGAGACTTACTGCTAAGACCGCAATCCAGTCTTGGATAAGCGGTGGAGAATGAGTGAATAAATTAAAAATCGGGAGTGGTCTCTCCTAGACTTTCTCGTATTCTCAGATATGGGGATGGATATTTAAGGAGTAAACCGCAAGACAATGATTTTTATATAATGTGCATTAAAGAACAATCAACAACAAATCAAATCAAATGAATAATATGTTAAACAATTATTATAAAAATAAAGGTGAATACATTGGACTCTACAGCAGCATGAATAAAAAAGTACCACTTCCGGTTAGTGGAAATAGCTCAAAAGTTGATCTAAATCTACATTTTGTATCTAATAGTTGCATGCAAAATTTGGTTGACCTAAGTGAAGGCGCACTCAAGTTATCGTATTTACACACACATGCACACAGACATCATTCCAAAAATTGTATTTTCAGATTCAAAGAGGTTTAAAACGTCGGGATTCATCAAAATCTCGAGGTCGAGTTTTTGAATGATTACAATGCCTTCCCTATACTTCGTATGCGAGAAAGTAAAAAGGATCATCCATCCATCCATTTTCCAACCCACTGAATCCGAACACAGGGTCACGGGGGTCTGCTGGAGCCAATCCTAGCCAACACAGGGCACAAGGCAGGAACCAATCCCGGGCAGGGTGCCAACCCACCACAGGACACACACAAACACACCCACACACCAAGGCCAATTTACAATCGCCAATCCACCTAACCTGCATGTCTTTGGACTGTGGGAGGAAACCGGAGTGCCCGGAGGAAACCCACGCAGACACGGGGAGAACATGCAAACTCCACATAGGGAGGACTCGGGAAGCGAACCCGGGTCTCCTAACTGCGAGGCGGCAGCGCTACCACTGCGCCACCGCGCCGCCCTAAAAAGGATCAGTACAGGATTTTTTAAAAAATTGACATAATATTAAATCTCATGTTAAAAAATAGGAATTAGTTTCCTGAGACAGAAGTGCTGATGTCCCTTTCTTCAGAGATGGATTCAATATTTTGATGAAAAGTCAACGTTGAGTCCATAATTGTCCCAAGATACTCATACTGTATGAAACTGAAGTGGGTCAGAGTGAACTATCACAAGAGTACTCATATAGTCTCTCAAGGGTCTTGATGATGTGAGACGTAAGTGCCTTCTTTGGAACAGGAACAGTGCAGGTTGTTTTCCACAGCCTTAATAACAGACTTGAACAGGTGACAGAGGAAAGTTTGTAATTCATGTACATTTATTTAGGCATTTTGGTGCTTCAGGTACAGGCAGTTAAGTGACTTGGCTCCACATGGGCAGTGTCACGCGCCCATACACATAGGAGACAGTTTAAGGCAGTGGTTCCCAAACTCGGTCCTGGGGGCCCACTGTTAGCTGCAGTTTTTTGTTCCAACCAACTTCTGTTTTTAATGGGACTGCTAGCCTAATGCAGTGATCTGTTATTACCCAGTTTCTGTTTTTTTGGAGTTAATGTAAAAATTCCAAAATATCCATCCATCCATCCATTATTCAACCCGCTATATCCTAACTACAGGGTCACAGGGGGTCTGCTGGAGCCAATCCCAGGCAACACAGGGCGCAAGGCAGGAAACAAACCCTGGGCAGGGCACCAGTCCACCGCAGAATTACGAAATAAAGTTTGGTAAATTTTAATTAAAATGTACTAAGCAGGTATATAGGAAATGTATTTTCATCCTGATTTTCATTGTTCTTTTCCAGGTTTTCTGGTTATTTAATCCATTGTTTACTAAATAATGGGCCTGACACATAAGTAGTTGCAGCCTTTCATCTTTCAGTGTTGTTTTCCCAGGTATCTGCTCTGCTTCTTTTAAATTGTCGTTTTTAGAATACAACGAAAGACGCAAACTATACAGAAAAAGGTCAAAATAACAGAAAAAAAATGAGTTAAAGATTTAAAGATATTGGAAAAAAAAACAGAAATACTTCTAAATATTTTATAAATGTAAAAATCATACTATTCTGCTTTTCTGAATAGGAGAAGAGAAAAAAGACAAACTAATTAAATGAGATCAATTATTATCATTGATTGTGAATCCGGTTGGAAGAAAAGCCTGTAGCCACAGAGGGTCCCCCAAGTCTGAGTTTGAGAGCCCCCTGGTTTAAGGGCTTTAGTGATGGTAATTCTCTACCAATCCAGAGGGTGGCGCTGTTTGATAACATTCACTCTCTTTTCCTCCTTTTGCAGACAGGAAGATTGAAAGCTGTTCTTCCTTGATGTCATTTCCGGGGTCCATCACTGCCCGATTACATCATAACTAGAAGAACTGTCATCTTTGCTGATCGTTGAGAGAGACTCACGTTTGAAAAGACTTGCTTTACGTTTTACATGCGTTTCTTTTGATTTCAAAGATTGTTCAGTGTTACGGGGCTTGCTGAAAGGTTCCCCAACACTCTGACCTTGTTTGTCTTGTTCTTACAGCAGTCAGTGGTTGGGACTAAACTGGTGGAGTTGCACTTGTCTAAAATCTTTTGATAAAAACTGAAATAAATGACATTCTTGAACTCATAGCTCTTGCTGAACATCTCATCACCATGCACTGGAGCTGCCACTGTATGGTTGATCATCTGATTTGGGTATGGTTGTCGTTTGTGTTTACAGTGCCCTAGTTGTCACTGTAACAGTTGTAGAACAGCTGTCAAAATAGGCTCATGCTTTCTTATTTATTTATATTTTTTTTTCCCCCCTTGGATCAGACTGGGGGAATGCCAGTCCATTCCAATTCCAGTTGGTAGTGTTGCTTTTGCGTATCTTCTTTCTATTGTGATGACATGTCCTAGAGTTGTTAACCTCTCCATCTGTTGCAGATTTTTGAACTGAAAGCGCTTTTAATAATAGCATCAGCTAATATATTTAGTCAGCGGCAATATGCCTCAAAATGAACACAAAAAAACACCTATTTTAAATGACCCTATTCAGGGTAATAAATATGTTTTCAGGTCAGGTCAGGTCAGGTTGGGGAGCATGCACTGGTATGCTCCCACCACATGACAGAACTGCTCGGGATCCTGGTTAACAACCCCCCAGGCAGACAGGCGGTCCAGTCCCACCCTCTGGAAAAGACCATCTACTGTATCTGCCGCAGCCAGGTGTTATATAGCCGTCCCCTTGCCCTAGTCCAGCCGCTTGTGTCCCCAACAGTGAGCCGGGTCTCCCTCGGGGTGAATCGCGCCACATGGCTTTAGTACCGTAACAGATGCTCCCTCACAATGCAGGTAATGTGCCTCATTCGGGACTCCATGAGCAATCACTCATTCAACACAAAGTCAAACCAGCAGTACCCAAGGATTCTGGGTACAGAATCGAAGGAGTCCAGTGTTCGTCTCAGGTCACTGGATAGTGTCCAGGTCTCGCAACCATATAGACGGTCCAAATATGTTTTCGATAAAGCCAAATACTTTTAACCCAAAAGTCTAGAGAAAAGCCAAGCAAAATGACACCTTTTATTGGCTAACTAAAAAGATTACAATAAAAGGTGTCATTTTGCTTGACTTTTCTCTACATTCATAATGGCTAACACGGTACAACACCCTAGTACTACCCAAAAGTCTATTAATTTACCAATCTCGAAAAGTTTAAAAATGTTGCCACCCATGTACTGTTCATATCGGGGCCTATGGAGCTTAACTCGCAGAGATCATGCCAGTGTTCTGATCGACAAGTGACATTAGTTTTAAGTTTACTTGGGGATTTGATGAGCAGCTTAATCTTTTTCCCAATCATATTCCTGTAGATTATTGGGCACAGAAGCTTGGCTCTAACTGTCTGACACTGACAGTATTTCAATGGATCAGTATTTTTGACCCAGAAGGCGGCGATGTATATCACATATTCATTTGCCTTGTGGCCAATTAGCATCTGCAAATGAGAGGTGGAAAAAAAAGATTATATTCTAATGACTTTGTTATGTTGTGTGCTATATGCTGCTTAATAACTGACAAAATTAGTGCTAAAGGGGGTATTCAATTTACTGTGCCAGAGTCAGAGTACAATCACGAGGCTTTTGAATTTGTATTCATGATTAAGCCCTTGCTTTTCTTTCTGCAGATCTTACCAGCATGCCAAATGATAAGTGATTGTTGTGCTGTTGATTCTAATTAGTATTCAATTAGCTCACTAGTACTCTGGGTAATTACATTTTGCCATGAGGGCACTTCACAAATAGCAACCTCATAATTAAAGTCATGTCTGAGTAAAAATAATTTAATGGTTTATAAACTGACATTGATATTAAAGTAGGTAATTTTCAAATTGTATTTGTTAATATTTTAGTAAGTGTAAATAAGAATAAATATAACTGACTTGAAGCTGTTTTGCATTATTTAAGTTTAGGTGTAATTAAAATGATGTTATTTATATTGTAATTAATTAGCTGTTATGCTTTGTTTAATTATTTAAAATGACCTTTAAATTTATTTAATAATAATAATAATAATACAAATTCTTTACATTTATATAGTGCTTTTCTCACCACTCAGAGCACTTTTCATAGTGAGTGGGGAGTATCCACCTGGGTGATGCAACTGCAGCCATTTTTGCGCCAGTATGCTCATCCCATATGAGCCATTATTTGGTGAAGTGGCAAGAGAAAGTCAATTAGAGACAGGGAAGGATTAGGGGGGGCGACTAAGCCATGAAGGGCAATTTAGCCAGGACATCGGGATACCCCCTACTCTTTACGAAAGAGAGTCAGGTCCTTGGCTTTACGTCTCATCCGAAGGACGGTGCCATTTTTACAACACAGTGTCCCCGTCACTGCACTGGGACATTGGGATCCACATTCAGACCACAGGGTAAGCGCCCCCTGCTGGCTTCACCAATACCTTCTTCCAGCATCAAACCCAAGCTTTTTCTACATGGTCTCGCATTACCAAATTTAAGTTGAAGAAGCATTAAACTTGAAGCAGTGGTATTTATAAGGTTGTATGGAAGTGAGCTTACCGTTTGTGTGTTGTGCAGGAACACAGGGCCATCTAGCAGTTGAGCGCTGTGAGACACTGTGCGTCTGGAAACACATGGAGCCGGTATAATGGCCAGTACGGGTTCCACCATAAGTGTTCATTTTTACACGCCGGTGTCCTTGCAGCCTGTCCAGCTCGCCTGAAAGGAAGAGCCGGCATTTGCTTGAGTAAACAGGGTTGAGTCAGAGATGGTGGAAATGATTTTACTTACTGGCGAGTCAGCAACGGGTGTGCTTGAGCGCAGCATAACCGTTGGTTGTCTGGGGTTGGGGGGCTTACACGCACGACCAACAGGGGTTCGAGTTTCAAGTTTAAGTTCAAGCACTTTTTTGTCATTGTGTAACACAATGAAATTACAAGGTGCATTTAAAGAAAAGTCAAATAATTCCAAATATGTCGTATACAGAGTTAAGTGATCAAGTAACCAGAGCAAATTATTATTGCTCAAAGTAAAGCAGCATAAATTGTTATTGCACCTGTTAATGAATAGTACAATATATATTATATATTGTATTACATTAGTATATTGCACATTACCAATACAGTGTATGTTCAATTAAAAATGATCTCAGACTGAGGAGACTCAGAGTTCAGAAAGTGTATGGCAGATGGGAAAAAGCTATTTTTTAGTCTGTTTGTGCGTACATGGATTGACCTAAAGCGTCTTCCTGACGGGAGGAGCTCAAACAAAGATTTTCCAGGATGAGTTTTGTCCTTGAGAATGTTTTAGGCCCTTCTCACACAGTGAGTCTTATACAAGAGTTCGAGTGATGGCAGTTCAGTCCCTATAATGGCCTCTGCTGTTTTTACAACCCGCTGCAGGGCTTCTTTCGCAGCTTTGGTGCAGCTGTTGTACCTGCAGGCCATCATGCAGTTAGTTAAGATGCTGTGAGGGATGGCCGGCCAAATATTCCGGGCCACACCTCCAAGCCGCTAGATGGAGCTCTTCCAACAACATGGAAGTGCACCAAATTCCAGCAGGGCCATATGGACATTGTAGTTTTTATAAACAGCCTTGCTGGATACCATGGGGACCACTAGGAGCCGCTGGAGGGAGGCTCACAGAGTGTTATGTGCCCTATAACCCGGAAGTGCGTCATGAACACATGACCGGAAGGAACGACGTGCTTCCAGGGTGAAGAACTGGAGTTTTTATATGACCTGGAAGTGTTCCTAGTCACGTGGACAGAGAGGGCGAAACACTTCCAGGTCAAGGTCTATAAAAGAACTATGGGAAATCCCAGACGTTGAGCTGAGCTGGGTGGAAGGGTGGCAACGCGTCTGGGAGTGAGGAGGATTATTGATTTATTGTTTATTGTGTTTATTTGAAGATTGTGGAGAAGAGGGTGCTTTGTGCACGTTTTGTCCTAATAAATATAATATTTGGTCTTTTACCTGGTGTCTAACGTGTGGTCTGAGGGTTCAAGGGGTCACGGGGACCCTAAATCTGTCACAATGCTCTCTATAGTACATCAGTAGAAATAAACCAGCAGCTTCTGGGGGAGGTCAGCTCTCCTTAGCTTCCTGAGAAAACAGAGGCGTTGTTGTGCTTTGCCTATTATAGCCAAGTTGTTGTCAGCCCAGGACAGGTCCTCTGAGATGGTGACTCCTGGAAACTCTCTCCACAGCATCTGCATTGATTGTTATCGGACTGTGATTGGTCATTTTAGTGGTCCTAAAGTCCAGAATAACTTCTTTGGTCTTTTTGGTATTTAAGAGCAGGTTGTTGGTGTTGCACCATGCTGTCAGATTCTGAACCTCTTCCCTATATGCAGCTTCATTGTTGTCTGTTACAAGCCCAATGACAGTCATATCATCCGCAAACTTAACAATAATGTTTTGACTGGTGGATGGGTTGACAGTCATGGGTGAAGAGTGCATAGAGAAGGGGACTTAGTACACATCCTTGCGGTACACCAGTGCTCAGGGGAAGGGTGGAGGATGTGTGTTTGCCCATTCTGACAGACTGGGGGCAGTTGGTGAGAAAATCCAGTAACCAGTTGCATATGGACGGAGCAAGTCCTAGTGCATAGAGTTTTTTGATTAGCTGGTTAGGTATGATGGTATTAAATGCAGAGCTGTAGTCAATGAAGAGCATCCTAACATAGGTGTTGGGCTTTTCCACGAGCGAGAGGGCAGCATGTAGAGTCACACAGGTGGCGTCCTCTGTTGATCTGTTTGACCGATAGGCAAACTGGTGTTGGTCAAGATCAGCTGGGATGGAGGCTTTGATGTGGGTGATTACCAGTCGTTCAAAGCACTTTGCGATGACAGGGTTGAGAGCGACTGGTCGATAGTCATTAAGACAGGTTATCCTCAGTTTTTTGGGAACAGGTACAATGGTTGTGGATTTCTGGCACAAGGGGACTACACTTGAGGAGAGAGAGATAGAGGTTGAATATGTGTGTAAATACTTCCGCTAATTGGTCAGCGCAGGCCTGGAGCACATGTCCTTGCACATTATCAGGACCTGCTGCCTTCCTTGTATTGATGTTTTCGAGTGCCCGCCGCACATCACGTATGTGTACGACCAAAGGCTGTGAGTCTCCTGACTGGAGGCTGGTTATTGTCCTTGTCAAACCGTGCAAAGAAACTGATAAGTTCCTCTGTTATTGGCCAGTGTGTATTGTACGTCATTTTTCTTTTTGTAATCCATGATTAATCGGATGCCTTGCCACATCCGCTGTGAGTCTGAGTTACTGTCGAAGTCCTCCTCAAGTTCGAGTTTAAATACATAGTTGCTCAGGGCGTGTTGCGGCAGGTGGCGTGAACGTGCTAGCATGTACCTGGATAGGTGCGTGAGGTAGACAGGGTGGTAGATTGGCTGGACAATCTTGCTGATTATATTTAAGGAGTTACCGGTCCACAGGGGTCGTCAGTGGACCTAAAGGCGAGGTAGGAGTAAGCACTGCTGAGCTATTGGACTAGCAGTTGTGATTTTGTCGGCTTTGTAAATATTCTTTTATATACAGTTATATACCTCCTAATGATCATTTTGCAGTTATACCGTATTTACGCGTGTACCACGCACACATTTTTTCCCGAAAATTAGCATTAGAAAATCAGGTGCGCGTCATACTCAAGGAAATTTTTTTCTTGACTGTTTACTTCTTCTGCTTGGGCTCTCTCGCTCTCGCTCTCTCTCTCTCTGTCTCTGTCTCGCTTGGTCTTTCATCATGCAACAAAAACAGAAGTGCATTTCGCGGAAAACGTGCCCTAAACGCTTCCTATACAATCACAACGCGCATCGTACATGGGGCAAATTTTTTTCGCGATTTTCTTTGTAAAAATTAGGGTGCGCGTCTTACACGAGGGCGCGTGGTACACGAGTAAAAACGGTATATACTTATTTTGTGCTGGGATAATTTAAATTTTGGGTTTGGTGCAATTGTTTTTGTATATACTGTACATACACTTGTTTTTGTTCTTGTGCATTTTGATTCTTTCCTGTTGGAGGAGCTTCTTGAGCCAGAGATAAAACCTTCATTATGGGAGTGTTTGTGTAGTTTTTGTAGGAGTGCACTGTTTTTGTAAATGCACCATATTTTTCCTTATTTTTTTGTTTTTATGTATTTCTGAAGAAGTGTCAGAGCTGAAGGACTGTCTCTCAAAGCCCACCTGACACTACTGCATTGATGGTTGCACAGCACTTTTGTAAATAAACTTGCACCATTCACCCTTCAATTTTTGTCTGTGTCTCATCTCTCCACTGATCCTGTTCGGTTCATAAACTATCAGATGTCCAGTGTGTAGGCTGGGACCACTTCCCACTACATGGGATATCACACTGCCATCCAAGTACTGGCTGGGTCCAAACATGCTTAGCTTCAGTTGGATTACCTCTTCTGAAGTGCATGTAGTATTGAGGGATTAATTTGTGGTGCAAGAGTTACACAGACAGTACCTGGATAGAGATTTAGAGCCAGTGAGCCAGGAGCGCCAACCACTGTGTGTGGTCAATGCGCCACACTTCCAGTGAAATAGGAATATATTCTGACCTCTTCACTTTTTCACATTTTGTTATGTTGCAGCCTTGTGCTAAAATCATTTAAATTATCCCCCTACCATCAGCTCCCTACTTCCCCACCATAATACACAATACAATTCATTTTTGTATAGCCCAAAATCACACAAGAAGTGCCGCAATGGGCTTTAACAGGCCTTGCCTTTTGACAGCCCCCCCAGCTTTGACTCTAGTAGGGAAAAAAATGGAAGAAACCTTGGGAAAGGCAGTTCAGAGAGAGACCCCTTTACAGGTAGGTTGGGCATGCAGTGGGTGTCAAAAAAAGGGAGTAAATATAATACAATAGACAGAACAAAACACAAGTAATCCTCAATACAATAATATAGCAAAATAAAAATATTACAAGTACAGAGCAGAATTCAACAGTAGATGATATCACATAATACAATTTGGATTTAATATAGTGTGGAGTGGCGACTCTGTGGCTGAGGATCTGCACTGGCATTTACAGGTAAATCCCAGTTTAAATCCCATTAGTGCCATAAGGCATCTGTGTAATTGAGTAAGGCCCTTAACATAAAAATTGCTCCAGGGGTGCTGTACAATGGCTGACCCCTAAAGGTCATGCAAAAAGATAATTTCCCCTCATATATCAAAATATATAATTTTCAATATACAGTATATAAAATGATTTGGATAGGAATATAAATAACAAGCTGGTTACGTTTGCAGATGATACCAAACTCAGTGGATTGGCAGATAATTTGGAATCCGTTAAAGGATGTTGACAGCAGACAGGCTTGGGCAGATTTGTGGCCGATGAAATATAATGCCAGTAAATGTAAAGTATTACACATAGGAAGTAAAAATGTTAGGTTTGAATACACAATGGGCATGCGGAAAATCGAAAGTACACCTTATGAGAAGGAGTCAACTGTCAGACAGTGTGCAGAAGCCACTAAGGAGGCAAACAGAATGTCAGGTTATATAGCGCCATGATGTGTGGAGTACAAGTCATAGTAGGTTCTGCTCAAGCTTTATAACGCACTGATGAGGCCTCATCTGGAGTACTGGGTGCAGTTTTGGTGTCCAGGCTACAAAAAAGGACATAACACCACTTGGACAAAGGCAGTGGTGCAGTAAGACTTATGTTTCTGGACTTCTCTAGCGCCTTCAACACCATCCAACCTCTGCTCCTTAGGGACAAGCAGACAGAGATGGGGAGCTTGGGGACTGTACTTTCTCTGGTCCTGTTCAGCCTGTATACATCGGACTTCCAATACAACTCGGAGTCCTGTCACGTGCAAAAGTTCGCTGACGACACTGCTATCATGGGCTGCATCAGGAATGGGCAGGAGGAGGAGTATAGGAACCTAATCAAGGACTTTGTTAAATGGTGCGACTCAAACCACCTACACCTGAACACCAGCAAAACCAAGGAGCTGGTGGTGGATTTTAGGAGGCCCAGACCTCTCATGGACCCCGTGATCATCAGAGGTGACTGTGTGCAGAGGGTGCAGACCTATAAATACCTGGGAGTGCAGCTGGATGATAAACTGGACTGGACTGCCAATACTGATGTTCTGTGCAAGAGAGGACAGAGCCGGCTATACTTCCTTAGAAGGCTGGTGTCCTTCAACATCTACAATAAGATGCTGCAGATGTTCTATCAGACGGTTGTGGCGAGCGGCCTCTGCTACGCGGTGGTGTGCTGGGGAGGCAGCATAAAGAAGAAGGACGCCTCATGCCTGGATAAACTGGTGAGGCTCTATTGTAGGCATGGAGCTAGACAGTTTGACATCTTTGGCAGAGCGACGGGCGCTGAGCAGACTCCTGTCAATCATGGAGAATCCACTGTATCCACTGAACAGGATCATCTCCAGACAGAGGAGCAGCTTCAGCGACAGACTGCTGTTACCGTCCTGGTCCACTGACAGACTGAGGAGATCGTTCCTCCCCACACTATGCGACTCTTCAATTCCACCCCGGGGGGGTAAACGTTAACATTATACAAAGTTATTGTCTGTTATACCTGCCACACACTTTCCACCTTGCATTTTTTAACTTGCACTGCATTTTTATTGCTCTTTAATTAATATTGTTTTTATCAGTAAGCTGCTGCTGGAGTAGGTGAATTTCCCCTTGGGGATTAATAAAGTATCTATCTGTCTATCTAGAAGAAGTCCAGAGAAGAGCAACTAGGCTGATTCCAGGGCTACAGGGGATGAGCTAGGAGGATAAATGAAAATATTCAGGACACTATCAACTTCCAGACAGTGTTCAGACGCTATCAAGAAAGTTACCAGAATATCAGGTTATATAGCGCCCTGATGTGTGGAATACAAATCACAGGAGGTTCTGTTCAGGCTTTATAACACACTGGTGAGGCCTCATCTGGAGTACTGGGTGCAGTTTTGGTCTCCAGGCTACAAAAAGGACATAACAGCAGTAGACAAAGTCCAGAGAAGAGCAACTAGGCTGATTACAGAGCTACAGGGCATGAATTATGAAGAAAGATTAAAAGTGTTAAGCCTTTTCAATTTAAGCAAAAGAAGATTAAGGAGGTGACCTGACTGAAGTGTTTACATTTATGAAGGGAATAAGTCCAGAGGATCGAGATTGGGACTTTAAAATGAGTTCATCAAGAACATGGGGACACAGTTGGAAACTTGTTAACGGTCAATTTCACACAAACATTATGAAGTTTTTCTTTAGACAGAGAACCACAGACACATGGAATAAGTGACCAGGTAGTGTGGTAGACAGCAGGACTTTAGACACTTTCAAAACTGTTATTTTCAGGACTGATGAGCTTTGTTGGGCTGAATGGCCTGTTCTCATCCAGATTGTTCTAATATTCTTAAAATCAAGCAACACTCAATACCCCAGAATGAGAAAGTGAAATTTTGCACATTCCTTAAAATTCAAAAAAACGGAATTTCTCACTGACCCAAGTATTCAGAGCATTTGCTATGAATCTTGAAACCTGAGTCAGGTACATTCATTTCTCTTGATCATCATCAAGATGTTTCTTCATCTTGTTTGGAGTTCATCTGTGCTCAATTCAGTTGATTGAACTGATTAGGAAAGACACACACATGTCTATAGAAGGTCCTACAACTGTGCAAAAACCAAGCCATGAGGTCGAAAGAACTGCCTGCAGAGCCTAGAGACAGGATCGAGTCTAGGCAATGATCTGGGGAAGGTCTGCAAAAATTTTCTTGCTGCATTGAAAGCTCCCAAGAGCACAGCTGTCTTCTTCTCGTTTTCCCACTTCTATGTGGGGTTGATGTGCTTCATTAACCTTCTCTAAACAGCTCAATCCTGCATCTCCTCAACCGTCAGACCCTTTTCCTTCAGATCTTCTTTTACTTTATTCAACCACTTCTTTCCTTTGGCCTCCCTCACTTTCTCTTCCCCTGGACTTCCACTCCCATCACTCTTTTGCCCACATGTTCCTTGTCTCTCCTCATCACATGTCCACACCACATCACCATACTGTCCTGTACTTTCTTAAATTTCTCTCTCACTTTTGTTGTTCTTCTGACTATCGCATTTCCTATTCTGTCATTTGTTGTAACTCCATATAACCATCTCAAAATTCTCATGTCTTCTCCTGCTCTCCTTTAACTGCCCAGGTCTCAGCTCCATACATCATTGGTGGTCTTACCACTGTCATAAAAACCTGACCTTTAACTTTCACCTGAATTCTTTTGATCACACAATACTCTTGGTTACGAGATTCGTAAAAGCAGTGTTAATGTTTGTGATGCACCATCTGTTGGAATGACAAATGCAGTGCATTTTATTACTAAAAATATTTTTGAAGAGCCATCTTTTGGGATGACAGAGACATTTCAACCGGACGGACACAAAGAGACAGACCCACACACACTTTTTATTAAGATGAATTAAAACAAACCAAAAAAACCCCAGGTCTTTCCAAAGGATTCACGTGCTTCACGTAGTTGCCACTGTATTTCTTATTCAGTGATTTGAAAGTGACAAATTGTGTTACTGCTAAGACATTCGTTTACGTCTCTTTCAAAAGTGAATGATTTGCAAAATATGTTAAATCCTCAAAGTGCTTCTGTATGAAGAATGTTCCAAAAAAATATGAAAAGAATAATTATGTCCCTTTAAGTAGTCGAGAGGCATCTTTTCACTTAGTTTATTTTTATGTATCATTTTTTGAGACGGGGGGCATTATTTCTCTACTTAATGATCTGTCATCCCAAAACCCACCGGAATAAGCAATTATGAAAAGTGAATGAATTGATTTCAGCACCTTTCATTGTTAGAACGCATTTCAAATCCATCTCATTAAGAATACCCACTGTAATATACCAAAACAGCAGACTGATTTAATGCACAACTATATCTTTATAAAGCCAGCTACCACCCTCCCAGAACATTAAATAGCTTTGTTAGCTTCTCATTTGAGCACAAGGGTGTCTCGTTATTTTGAGGAATACAACAATTGTAGAGATTCGGAAATATAAAACTCAAAACATGTTTCTACTGGATGCTGGTAACATACACTCTCCGGAAAACATTATCATCAAACAAAAGATTAGAAGAATAACCTGAATTTTAAGGTAAAAATAAAATGAAGCACTCATCTCTGATGGAGGAGCACTGGAATCGTCAGGTAGAAGAGTCCTTTCATCGTATTGGGCGGCCAATACAGGATAGATAGATAGATAGATAGATAGATAGATAGATAGATAGATAGATAGATAGATAGATAGATAGATAGATAGATAGATAGATAGATAGATAGATAGATAGATAGATAGATAGATAGATAGATAGATAGATAGATAGATAGATAGATAGATAGATAGATAGATAGATAGATAGATGGAGTTTGCATGTTCTCCCCGTGTCTGCGTGGGTTTCCTCCCACAGTCCAAAGACATGCAGGTTAGGTGGATTGGCGATTCTAAATTGGCCCTAGTGTGTGCTTGGTGTGTGGATGTGTTTGTGTGTGTCCTGCGGTGGGTTGGCACCCTGCCCAGGATTGTTTCCTGCCTTGTGCCCTGTGTTGGCTGGGATTGGCTCCAGCAGACCCCCTTGACCCTGTGTTCAGATTCAGCGGGTTGGAAAATGGATAGATAGATAGATAGATAGATAGATAGATAGATAGATAGATAGATAGATAGATAGATAGATAGATAGATAGATAGATAGATACTTTATTAATCCCAAGGGGAAATTCACAATTATAGCCAGGAATGGCCAGTAGGGGGACGCAGCTTGATGGTCGAGGATCGTATTCTATTATGTGATATCATCTACTGTTAAATTCTGCTCCATACTTGTAATATTTTTATTTTTATACTGTATTGAGGATTACTTGTGTTCTCTTCTGTGTATTGTATAGTATTGACCCCCTTTTTTTGACACCCACTGCACGCCCAACCTATCTGGAAAGGGGGTCTCTCTTTGAACTGCCTTTCCCAAGGTTTCTTCCACTTTTTTCCCCTTCAAGGGAGTTTTTTTCTTGTCTTCTTAGAGAGTCAAGGCTGGGGGGCTGTCAAGAGGCAGGGCCTTTTAAAGCCCATTGCGGAACTCCTTGTGTGATTTTGGGCGGTACAAAAATAAATGGTAGTGTATTGTATAAAGATGTTGTTGTGGTCATTAATAACCGAGTATCATACTGAGTAGAGATAAATGGCTGTTTCTATTAAAGTTTGGTCAGACGAATAGGGCAAACATATCCCAGTGTAGGGCTAACACCCAAGGCCCACAATTTATATCCTTAAAGGTGTCCGATTTAGTCAGATCACCAAAAGTAACCTGATGTAGGCAGCCATTAAAGGGTTTACAGCCCCTCACGAGTTGTGCGAGTTGTTAGAGACCCTATTCATCATTCTGTTCTGTCCAACACTGAGGGGCCGTTTCATCAGCACCATTTGTACTAATGTCATAACCCCTGGAATAAATCTTCTGTCATCGCCAGCATGAAAGTGAGTGTCCTCAACCCCATTACAGCTGGAGTTCGTACATAACTACACATCGACCTTTGGTTTTCTTTAATTAACCTCTGACCAAAACCGTGTAGGACCTGACATGCCATCAAATGCTGCATGCCAATAAATTTGCCTACTACCTGATCCTCATTTGCGACAGAGCGTTTGACTAGATAAGAGTAAAAAAAAGCAGCCCTATTAAATCAAGGACTGGCTGTTTGTCCATTTAGCGGTTCAAGACCTATCCCTGCAGTCAAAAAGAGCCATCCGGTTTCATTTCCATAGTGCAGTCTTAATAGGAGCACTTTTATAACAGTTGGAATAAACATCTTAAGACGTATTCTCGGAAGCTCCTCTTCAAGGTGTTAGCAGCAGGGTTGGTCTCTTTACAAGTGTGTCAGAAAAACAGCAACTCAACTAAAAGATCCATGAAAAGGTCCATAGCAGAAACTGAACTGATACGATTCTTTTCGGGAAAAAAAAAAAAAAAAAAATTATAGGCAGTCAACCTCCCAGCCCCTTCTTGCCAAAATTAAGGGCACACACCGGGCTTTCTTTCCGCTTGAAGAGGTGGACAGTTTCTCAAAACATACACAAAAAAAAAAAAAAGGTTCTAATTCATTATCACCAAGTCAGCGTTGATTCTCTGGGGAATTAAAAGCATTAAAAACATTCTAAGGTCCTGCTTCACTTTTTATCTATGTCAGGTACTTTGAATATGGCTTTGCTTTTTAGTTTTCCCAGAATACACTGCACTCCTGTTCACCTTGACAAGGCTTTCAACCTTGCACTTGTTTTCCAAAACTTCCAAAGTGATGAATACTTTTTATAAACCTATCTATCTAGCCTACTATACTAAGACAAAAAATAAAATCAATCAATCTATCTTTTGTGGAAGCCAGACCTGACACAGACAGACAGACACCTGCATTGTCTACAAAAGCACATGTTTATTCGCCCAACTATTTACAATGTCCACACACAGCACACGGTGCCCCTCGTCTAGGGCCCTTTTCTGTCCCTCACCGACTCCACTCCTCTCCACCGAGCTCTGACTGCAGCTGCCGACTGGAGGGAGGCGGTCCCTTTTATGTCCACCTGGATGTGCTCCAGGTGCTTTCCAATGGACTTCCTGTGGCACTTCCTGGTGTGTCGGAAGTGCCGCATGAGCACCTGGAAGCACTCCGGGTGTCCTCAGTAGTCCTTCCGCTAGCACCTCCAGGTGTGGCGAGAATGCTAACGTCCAAGGCTCCACAACCGTCTTGGCTCCCCCTGGCAGTGGCCACGGGCCCTTACAGGGTTGAGCTTTCATGCTCAAACCCTGTGGCCCTCAAACCAGGCAGGGCGGCTGCCCTCTCATGGTCCTGGGGAGGCACAGTCCTTCTCCTGGTCCATCCAGGTGTTGCGACTGGGCACAGCCCCCAGCCGCCTACCACACTATCTAAGACAAAAAATCAATCAATCTATCAGTCTGTCATATAGTGCCTTTTATATGCAACTCACTTCCAAACTGGCAGCATCACCATTTTGGAACTCAATCTGAAGAAAGCTCCCATATGAACAAGATGACTCTTGCATAATTGCAATCTATGTTTTGTTTTGAACCATCACAATATACAGGGATCACTATGGTACCCCAGCTCTTCTTGACGTGTTTCTTGTGTCTTATTACGATACAAGGCTTGGACAGATTTGTGGCAGATGAAATTTAATGTCAGTAAATGTAAAGAATTACAAATAGGAAGTAAAAATGTGAGGTTTGAATACACAATGGGCGGGCGGAAAATTGAGAGTCCACCTTATGAGAAGGATTTAGGAGTCATAGTGGACTCTAAGCTATCGACTTCACGACAGTGTTCAGAAGCCATTAAGAAGGCTAACAGAATGTCAGGTTATATAGCGCCTTGATGTGTGGAGTACAAGTCACAGGAGGTTCTGCTCAGGCTTTTTAACACACTGGTGAGGCCTCATCTGGAGTACTGGGTGCAGTTTGGGTCTACAAAAGGACATAGCAGCACAAGAAAAGGTCCAGAGAAGAGCAACAAAGCTGATTCCAGGGCTGCAGGAGATGAGTTAGGAGGATAGATAGATAGATAGATAGATAGATAGATAGATAGATAGATAGATAGATAGATAGATAGATAGATAGATAGATAGATAGATAGATAGATAGATAGATAGATAGATAGATAGATAGATAGATAGATAGATAGATAGATAGATAGATAGATAATCAAAAGCACTGTATAACAGATGAATTTTAATCAGCATCTTGTCTGCATTTAGTGACACCTCATGTCTTGTACAAAATAAGAAAGACCCTCTAATGCCACATTTTATATGTAAATCTAACATTCTTATTTCACCAGGACTTTGCTAAATTTGTTTTAAAAGGCAATCAAAAGAAGATATTGCAAAGCATGCCCCCAATTTCATTGTAAGAAGATGGATCATGAAATAGATCTAACAACTTTTGACAAGTTCTGTAACACGGCTAAACATCTGCTAAGCTCGGAGATGTGACTGCCTGCATGAGGTCAGTGAAGGAGAAAAGACAAGGCAGAAATTAATAGAGAAATATGAGTAATAGGTTCATTTCTTTCAGCCTCTCAAGGGATAGCTAAAGATATGAAGAAACCCCATTCGAACTCTAAGGGAATTGTCATTCTTTTTTCATACCTGCTTAGTTATTAACCTTATTTGCTCTGCAATGAGCTAGTAAAAAAAAAATCACTTAAAGTATGGCGTCACAGCGCTTTAATTGTAGACAATTTGCATTGGTGGGGGTAGGAGCTGTCTAATAAACTTATCTTGCAAGGTGTCAGAAGTAAAACACATTAACATTTGTTTCCCATAATTACAAGGCCATTATAGTAAATTATTGATGATATTGTATAAATTAATACTTGTTCAATGTTTCTTTAATTTGTTTTTACAGCTAGCAGGTCAGGAAATATAATGCAGGATTACAGCAAACAAAATTCAATGGCACAAATACTGAATCTGCTGTCCTAACCATCTTGCTTATGATAAGTTTACAAACATTGTTTAATATAATGAATATAATTCAAAGGGCGGCACGGTGGCGCAGTGGGTAGCGCTGCTGCCTCGCAGTTAGGAGACCTGGGTTCACTTCCTGGGTCCTCCGTGCGTAGAGTTTGCATGTTCTCCCCGTGTCTGCGTGGGTTTCCTCCGGGTGCTCTGGCTTCCTCCCACAGTCCAAAGACATGCAGGTTAGGTGTACTGGCGATTCTAAACTGTCCCTGGTGTGTGCTTGGTGTGTGTGTGCGCCTTGCGGTGGGCTGGCGCCCTGCCCGGGGCTTGTTTCCTACCTTGCGCCTTGTGTTGGCTGGGATTGGCTCCAGCAGACCCCCGTGACCCTGTAGTTAGGATACAGTGGGTTGGATAATGGATGGATATAATTCAAAAGAAAACTTGTACCTACTATTATGAATCCAAAAATTTTGAAAAAATTCAGTTTTCTATCTTTATTATTCTTGGATTCCGTATTCCCTACTAGGGGCTGCTCTTCATCTTCTTCTTATGATGGTGTTGTATATCACATAGCTGGCCCCTGTGATTTGCTCGATGCTCAGCAGATGTTGCTGCTTTTTTTTTTTCCCCCGCCATGTCACTTGGTTTTGCAATGACTCTACCATTATAAAACCACAAACACAGATCACTTTACTAAAGTTGCTGCCTCCCAAAATTTTTTTTTTTGAATTTCATGAAAATATCAGGTCAGGGGCTTTCTGTTCTGAGGTTTGTGCATTGAGGTTCTGACCCCAGTAGCTCTTAAAAAAATCACATGACAGATGGACAGGCCTTAGCATTTTATATGGCGTATCTATGGAACCTGTTGAAGACAGGTTATAGAATAATTAGAAAACATTTGCTATCAATTTCAGATTATAATTTAAACATATGGTTGCAGTTTTCAGTCATGCAGTTATCACAGTGGCCATACATGTAGAAGAGGGCTCAAGTACTTCTGTATTTACTTATAGTTAGACCGACAGGTATTGAACAAAATTGAAAGAAGCTCAGTAAATTAGATAAACAGTGTTGGGAGAGGTTCAATAAATTTATATAAGGCCAATATAACAATGTATGTGACAAATAAAGAATTATTATTATTAATAAGTGTGTCTCAATCAAAAAAAAATAATACAGTAATCCCTCCTCCATCGCGGGGGTTGCGTTCCAGAGCCACCCGCGAAATAAGAAAATCCGCAAAGTAGAAACCATATGTTTATATGGTTATTTTTATATTGTCATGCTTGGGTCACAGATTTGCACAGAAACACAGGAGGTTGTAGAGAGACAGGAACGTTATTCAAACACTGCAAACAAACATTTGTCTCTTTTTCAAAAGTTTAAACTGTGCTCCATGACAAGACAGAGATGACAGTTCCGTCTCACAATTAAAAGAATGCAAACATATCTTCCTCTTCAAAGGGGTGCGTGTCAGGAGCAGAGAATGTCAGAGAGAGAGAGAGAAAAGCAAACAAATCAATAGGGCTGTTTGGCTTTTAAGTATGCGAAGCACCGCGGCACAAAGCTGTTGAAGGCGGCAGCTCACACCCCCTCTGTCAGGAGCAGAGAGAGAGAAAGATAGAGACAGATAAAAAAATCAATACGTGCCCTTTGAGCTTTTAAGTATGCGAAGCACCGTGCAGCATGTCACTTCACGAAGCAGCTGCACAGAAGGTAGCCAAGGTGAAGATAATCTTTCAGCATTTTTAGACGAGCGTCCGTATCGTCTAGGTGTGCGAACAGCCCCCCTGCTCAATCCCCCTACGTCAGGATCAGAAAAAGTCAGCGCAAGAGAGAGAGAGAGAGAGAGAGAGAAAAGTAAGTTGGGTAGCTTCTCAGCCATCTGCCAATAGCGTCCCTTGTATGAAATCAACTGGGCAAACCAACTGAGGAAGCATGTACCAGAAATTAAAAAACCCATTGTCCGCAGAAATCCGCGAACCAGCAAAAAATCCGCGATATATATTTAAATATGCTTACATATAAAATCCGCGATAGAGTGAAGTCGCGAAAGGCGAAGCACGATATAGCGAGGGATCACTGTAATAACAATAATAATAATAATCTATCTTACTAAACCACAGTTAATTTATGCACGGCGGACGCACCGAGGCGCATGCGTACTGCGCCGTGGCGCCTGCCCCCAGAGTTAAACGCAGCGGCTTCCCAAAACATGCCGGATTCCCAGAGTCAGTAGATGGCGCCCAAACAACACAACCTGTGGAGTCAAACGCGGCGGATTCCCAGAGTCAGTGGGTGGCGCTCAAACAACACCACCTGTAAACTAGACTTAATGAACGAAGGCGCCCACACAAAGAAACCGCTTTAGTTCAAATAGGGTTATTCAATTAAATGGAAACTTTACCATGCCTACGACCTGTGAACTAAACCTGACGTAAAGCGTGCACGCCAGGTTGTACAGCTGCCCAGACGCGACCGCCCACACCACCGCATATACCCTCCACGATATTTCATCACGCAGCGGCTTCCCACCGAGGCGCATATTGCGCTGTGGCGCACGTCCCAGAGTCAAACGCAGCGGCTTCCCAGAATCAGTAGGTGGCGCCCAAACAACACAACCTGTTCACTACACTTGCTCTAATCCACTGTACCAGTAATATAGATCACATAACGGTCACAGACTCAAACCCACCAGCTTCCCCGACTCAGTGGCTGGCACACGAACACCACAACCTGTAAACTACACTTGCTGTGCTCCACTCTGCCAGCAGTCGGTGTCAGCAAAGGCAACAGAATCACGTCTCCACAAAATGAAACCACTTTAGTACAGATATGCTTATTTAATTAAATGACATTTCCCCAGACGCACCCACCCTCCATGATATGTCATCCATCCAAATATCGGACAGAACAGAAACTGATTGCCATTCTTGGATTTCCAATTCGCTAGCGAATCATGGGCTTACTTGTAATAATAATAAAGAGGACTTATTGAACTAAAGTCTGCCTATGAATCATCCATCGTCGGCCTAAGGGACTACATTAAGCTAGGTAAAGGCAGGTTTAACAGGCTAGTTGGAGATCATGATGCTGGCAAAGCTAAATATTCTCTCCAAAAAGAAGCCGAAAAAATCAGAGAGAAATATTTGAGACAAGAGACGGAAGCTCAGAATATGAAACTTCAGCTAAAAAACAACATTTGTAAAGATAAAATAGAACTGCTGAAGAGCAAACCACTGTATAGAAAATTCTTTTGAGACTTGGAAAGATCACTTGCTGATAAGCAGGTGTCTATGCAATGGCTTCGCAGTTCCAGTCTAAAAGGAGAGACAGAAAGCTTAATTATGGCAGCACAGGACCAGACACTTAACACCAGGTACCAACAGAAGAACATCTTAAAACAGCCAGTAGATAGTAAATGTAGACGATGCAACAAGGCAGAAGAGCACATCAGTCATATTGTTGCAGGCTGTACAACACTTGCTCCTACTGAATATACACAGAGACATAATAAAGGAGCCAGTTATGTACACTGGACTATGTGCAAGAATCTAGGGGTGCAAGTGCCAGACAAGTATCATGAACACCAGCCAGAAAAGGTCGTGAACATCAACGACATCACCATCAGGTGGGATGTTCCAATAACAACAGATAAAACAATCCTAGCGAATCATCCTGATATTGTGCTGCATAATAAGAAAGAGAGAACCTGCCTGTTGATCGATATAGCCGTCCCAGACAGCTTGAACATCGTGTTAATAGAAAATGAGAAGACTGGATTTTCAGATCCTTGTATTTACCACATTAGCAGGATGTGGAACTGTAAAACTAGAACTGTGGATCATTAGGCACATTAAAAAAAGATCATGATGGAAACTTCAAGATGCTCCCATGCCATCCATCAGTTAGTGAAGTGCAAAAGATTGCACTTATGGGCACTGCACACATCCTTAGAAAGGTGTTAGGGGTAAATCACTTTGGCTTCTTGTTGTAGCCTGTATTTACCAGCTAAAACTGCAAAGACATCATGTGAGAGGAAACAAACACTGAATAATAATAATAATAATAATAATAATAATAAAAATAATAATAATAATCCGCAGTACTTTACAAATAGAGTATTTCAGTTTCTGATTTCGTTTTTAACACAAGTACCCACTTATAATGTGAATATATCGGTTTCTGATTAATTTTTTCTTTTGCACGAGTAAGCATGCATAATGCAAGTATAACAGTTTCTGGTTAATTTTATTCATTATTTTAGAGACATACACATGTGTAGTGTGAATAGAGGAAGATAAACTGACTTTATCGTCACATAGTCAGACAATGCCTGTTATCAACTGAACATGTTGCACCATCTAGTGGCACAATATTTAAGAAAAAGTCAGACTTTAAACAGCAACCCAGATTACAATTTAGAAAAATTAAGTGGGCTTCTGGCTCGCGTTTAATGTACAGTACCGTGCTGCCTGGTGTCTTTCTGCTGTGACCTGGCGTCTTCACTCAGAACAAATGAGTTGCTCTGCTTTAGAAAAACCACCATCTGCCGTTAAGATGAAATTGCCAATTTCTACTATTACCCATTTTGAAGCAGGTTCAGATTAATTATTTCTACCCTTCTGTGACAAATGCAATCAGTTAGGCCTAGAATCAGATACACGCACATGCCTACCTACTTAAAGGCTGTGCTCAACATTTACAAATACTTAGATGCGTACATTTTTAAAGCTGCTTTGTCTAATTCAGGCTTATAATTCTACCTAAAGCAAGCCTCAAACCATCAGAGACTCCACACAGTGGTAAGGCCAAAAAATTAATTCAGGCCCTTGGACCTTAGAGGGGGTATTAACCATTGCACTGCCATATCCGGAGTCCAGAGAAGAGTGACCAGGCTGATTTCAGGGCTACACAGAATGAATTGTGAGAAAATATTAAGAGAGTTACACTTTTTCAGTTTAAGCAAAAGAAGATTAAGAGGAGACCTGACTGAAGTGTTTAAAATTATGAAGCAGATTAGTGCAGAGGATCGAGACGGTGGCTTTAAAATGAGTTCATCAAGAGCACGGGGACAGTGTTGGAAACTTGTTAAGGGTAAATTTTGCACCAACTTTAGTTAGTTTTTCTTTACACAGAGAACCACAGACACGTGGAGTAAGTGGACAGGAGGACTTTAGGGACTATCGAAATTCAACTTGATGTTTTTTAAAAGAGTTAAGTGGATAGAACTGGCGATCTTTGTTGGGCTGAGTGGCCTGTTTTTGTGCAGATTGCTCTAATATTCTAATGTCACCCCATTCTTTGCACATAGATAGATAGATAGATAGATAGATAGATAGATAGATAGATAGATAGATAGATAGATAGATAGATAGATAGATAGATAGATAGATAGATAGATAGATAGATAGATAGATAAAAAGTCTATGTTATTTGAATGCTACAAGCTAAACAGACAGAATATAACACAGCATTCCCTGATCTGTTTAGTTTAGGGCGGTGAGGGGCTACAGACCATCATAACATCATCAGAATCAATGCAGGAACCAATCTGAATGAGACCCCAGAATGTGTGTCACATTCAGACTCTACTCAGTGCCACACACATGCGCATGGGAGGCAGTCAGGGCCGGATTTTCCTATAGGCTAACTAGGCTTCAGCCTAGGGCCTCAAGATCAAGAGGGCCTACATTCAAATTGTTAGCAAAATTAAAATTACACTATTCTAAAAACAGTGAACACTAAAACACTGAACCGAAAATAAGGAGAAATTCTACGCATATGACTAATAAACAAACATAAAAATGTATTGGTTAAGATCAACACGTATTACGTATTTTATTATCTCTCATGTAATTTACAAACTTAAAAATGGAAGGTGAAAGGGCCTCATAAGTGGAATAGCCTAGGGCCTCTTTTCATATAAATCCGGCCCTGGAGGCAGTCTAAGGTCTTAACTGGGAGCAGGGCCATTCTTAGCAGTTTAGGGGCCCTACGTGGTTCAGAAATGTGTAGGCCCTGGATGAGGGGGGGTTGGGGGTGTTCCGGAGCTCAGGAAGGTGTTCTAATAAAATGTCCGGAAAAGGCCTTAGATGACCAGTAGGCCTACATGTACGCTCGTGTGTATGCAGAGTGGTAAAATATTGATTTTGTTCTAGATCTGGTAAAGGCCGGTAATGTAGGGATATTTCATGATTTTATGGGGATCTCTCTGAATGAATCCGAAACGAATCTCTAAAATTAACATTTGCTATAGTGCATTTGGCAAAGTTATGATGGCGTGACAATATTATTAGGGATTTAGGTGAAGATTGCAATTTGGATAATAAATTACAATTGTTAATAAGACTAAGAGATGCACTGAACTGAATTTCCTGGGACTGGCACAGACGGCTGCAGTGCCAGGCGTATGACAGAGGCCCCAGGCCCGCAGCCAGACTAAATAAAAAAATTGTAAGTTGGGACCAGGCCAGGGGCCCCCATCACGGTCAGGGCGCTACGCGGATGCGTAGTTCGCGTATGCCTAATAATAATAATAATTCTTTGCATGTATATAGCGCTTTTCTCATTACTCAAAGCACTCAGCAATTACAGGTTAAGGGCCTTTGCTCAAGGGCCCAACAGAGCAGAGTCCCTTTTTGGCATTTGTGGGATTCGAACTGGCAACCTTCCAATTGCCAGTGCAGATCCCTAGCCTCAGAGCCACCACTCCGCCTATGAATGTTATGCCTAAGAACGTCCCTGCTGGGAGTAAAATGCAGAGGCAGGGGTTGATGAACGGTACTAATGCCATTTTTCCCCTTTTCCACAGACCACCAGAAGGAAAAACCAGTTAAGACTCAGCCGACTTCCACTTCTTCTTCTCGCCCTCTTGTAGACCTCATTCCTACCTGAGATCCCACCCCTTCCTGTCCTCCACCTATAAAAACCTAAACATTCGTTCCATTAGTTGGTCTTTTGTGACTACTACTTTTTGTTCCCGAGAGTTGTTGTTGCATTATACTGGGTGGATTCCTCAGCTCTTCACGATTGTTCTTTTGTTTGTTTGTTCATTCACATCAGACGTTGACCAACCCAACAATGGTCTTTAAATCGTTGAGGCAACAATACGATCCATTGTGTCTTCATGCTGTCAACACCTCTAAAGCAAATGTCACATTATGCAACTTCTAGTCGGAGGGTATGTAAAACTTACCAACAGTAGTTACTGATCATTTTGCCAGACCATGAAAATTTACATGACTGAAAATCGCTGGAAAATTTGAAATTTTAAATTTAATAACCGCCTGTGGTAATCCGCCTATCAGGCATTACCACTTTAAATGAAAGAAAGTCCGAAGAATAGGGGTGAAGTCGACTTTTGCAAAATAAAAGTTAAAGCACTTACCTGTTTAAGTCATTAAGTGCAGGGTGCGTTTTCGCAGTCATTTAACTTTGTCTCCTGTAGGTTCTCATAGCGGGACGCCGGCATCAGGTCGGGCGCGCCTCCACGCTGGAGGACGCTGCGCGTACCCCGTCATAAAGGCAGTCGTCACTTTAGTCCTGCCATTGGCAAAGAAAGGTGCGAAGCGATTTAGTTAGGAACGTGCATGCATGTATTAACGTGAGGATGGAATTCCCAAGAAGAAAGAAACTTACTTTTGTAGTGCTTATCGGCTCTTCCGATGGGAGCGTGTCGAAATGCGCTCCAGTACGCGCTCATGCGCGGTGCGCGCACACGAGACCACTAACCGTTTTCATTATACAGTATGCCTTGCAACGGTCGAGAGGAGCACCTGCCAGTGGCGTAGCGTGGGTGTCAGCCGCCCCTTTATTTAGGTATTTCAATTTAAAAGATTAAAATATACACTAATTCTAAAGAATTGTTCAGCAAGAACAATCATCATTATTGTGTATTGTACAGGTTACAAATAAAAAAGTGATGTATATATGTTTTACAATATAATAATCACATTTATTACAAAAAATTTTACACATATGCCACTTACATTGATTAAACAGGTATAGAACACTTATGATTATACCTTGACGATCGACAAGATGAAGTTATTAGCGAATTGAATATAAAACACAAATCGACTTCCAATTAGAACTAGAACGATACTGTTACTATTTATATTTTTATTGAAAAATAATATAATTGTTAGAATATTCGGAGCATTATAATAATATTGGGCAGAGTATCTTCCAGCTTGGATTTCACAATACATTTTAATAATTCAAGTGGGTCCGCATTAATTAATTTATTTTCGTTGCCTGTGGCAGTAATAAAAGTCCGCAGCTGAAGTCGTTCCAGTTTGAAGTCCTGCTCGTCAATTTCGGCAGATGCATTTAAAGAAAGGGGATTCCCCAGTTTCGTCACAGAATAAGTAATGAAAAATTACGTGCTCATTTCAATCGGTCCGAATCGTAGGAGCGACAAAAATCTGAAATGAAATGGTTAAAATTTTTACAAGATATTATTATTATTTATTGTGAAATTTTGCCGCCCCCTAAAAGTGCCGCCCGGGGCGGGCCGCCCCTGCAGCCCCCACTACGCTACGCCACTGGCACCTGCGTCAGTCGCAATTGGTGAAAGGGAGCAACATGTTGCGGGGTTGGTTAAGGATTTGTTCCCGGACTATAAGAGGCACTTCCTGCTTCTTAAAGATTGTCTTGTGGTGTGGTTAGCATGATTACATGAGCGGTGACCACCCCAGGCCCAGCTTTTGAGGTTCGCGTGTCCCGTTCGAGCGGATTTGTCAAGTTTTATTCTCCAGTATATATATATATATATATATATATATATATATATATATATATATATATATATATATATATATATTTGAGATGCTTCTAAGAGAATCCCTTTTAAAATCCCTCTTCAAGGTCAAATTCCATACATGTACGTCTTTGAAAACATTCCATTGTCCACCTTCATCACCTGAAAAGGGTCACCAGTATAATCCCTTCCTAAATTAGGTATACTGTAGCCCATTAGTTGCTAGGTTGGCTTCTCCTATCTATAGAAAAAGACATTGGATCCAGATTAGACTATGAAGATGTCATCAACGAATTTTACAATCGGAAGGCAAAAATAGTGGATTTTGATCTCTGAACCTGGAAACCAGTAAGAGATTTCATGATGATACCCCTACGTTAATTTCACACTTCCTGTCGAAACACTGAAACTCACATTTTATTTGTAGGTCATAAACATGTCTGAATATCCATCCATCCATCCATCCATTATCCAACCCGCTATATCCTAACTACAGGGTCACGGGGGGGTCTGCTGGAACCAATCCCAGCCAACACAGCAAGGCAGGAAAAAAACCCCGGGCAGGGCGCCAGCCCACCGCAGGGCACACACACACCAATCACACAATAGGGCCAATTTAGAATCACCAATGCACCTAACCTGCATGTCTTTGAACTGTGGGAGGAAACTGGAGCACCTGGAGGAAACCCACGCAGACATGGGGACAACATGCAAACTTGCAGTCATTATTTCATTACATAACTTCATTGTACTGTGATTGAAATGTGAATTTCCCCCTGGGATTAATAAAGTATCTATCTATCTATCTATCTATCTATCTATCTATCTATCTATCTATCTATCTATCTACTGCACAGCTAGTTCATCATCATCATCATCTTCAATCAGTATCATTCATTATTGGCGAGTACCCATACATTTTACTGTATTTTTATTAAATTAAATTAAATTTAATTATTACCTATTTACCCTGCTTATACTCATGCGCTTGCATGAGTTACAGTACATATAGGGGTAACATCGGTATTTTACATTCTGGCACTACGGGAGATGTAGCAGTGCAGTACTGTACAGTATACTTGTTTACCTTTACATTCTTTTTTTTAGGGTAATGTATTATGCTGAGTTTGTAAAGTGTTTTGGGGGCATATTTAGGGTTTAAACTATAAAAACAGGCATTTAGAGGCATTTTTTTGACCACATCCAAAATTCACGTCTTTTCACAATTCGCAGGTGCTCTGGGAACGTAACCCCCGTGAATTTCGGGGGTCATCTGTATACATTTTCATCTTTATTTTTCATTTTTGGGGACTGGAAACTTCACTGTATACATTGCTCACTATTTTTGATGGAGACGTTATTTTTGTCGTTTTCTTGCACCTGTACATAAACCCACAGTTGTTATGGAAATACCACCTTTTTTGTGTCTGTGTTCTCCATGATCTTGTAAAGTCCCAAAATACAAGACGCCCACTGTGTGGTTTGGGTTGCCAACATAACCAGTACGCGGGGTGTCACACTGCCTGATGAGTTTTCTGCACAGCCATGCTTGCTCCTTTTTCTGATATCCAATAACGTGCTGCCTGACGAAGCTGGTGCTGTATGAAGGGTTAACAGCTGTTGTGCACAGAGAGGAGGTCGAGTCGCTGGCAAGTTGGAGTGAAGTCACTAGCTATGTCAATCTATGTGACTGGTGATCCAACTTGTTAAGATCATTTAAATACAGTCATATGAAAAAGTTTGGGAACCCCTCTCAGCCTGCATAATCATTGACTCTCCTTTCAATAAAAAAGATAACAGTGGAATGTCTTTCATTTCCTAGGAACATCTGACTACTGCGGTGTTTTCCGAACAAAGATTTTTAGTGACGCAGTATTTAGTTATGTGAAATTAACTCAAATGTGAAAAACTGGCTGTGCACAAATGTGGGTCCCCTTGTCATTGTGCTGATTTGAATGCCTGTCACTGCTCAATGCTGATTACTTACAACACCAAATTGGTGTGATGAGCTCATTAAGCCTTCATAGACAGGTGTGTCCCATCATGAGATATAAAGGTATTTAAGGTGGTCAATTGCAAGATGTGCTTCCTTCCCTTTGATTCAGTTGCTCTGCTCCCCAGCTCCGGAACTCACTACCATCTGAGCTTAGAAATATTGAATCATTCTCACTTTTCAAATCTAAATTTAAAACTCATTTGTTTAAGACTGCTTTTTCTCTTTGATTACAATTGCTCTGTCTGTTTATAATTTTTGTATTTTAGTTTTGTTTATAATCTGTGTTTTATCTATTGTTTGGTGTCCTTGAGTGGTTAGAAAGGCGCCTACAAATAAATAAAATGTATTATTATTATTATTACTTCTGGAATCATCACTATACGGGACTGGTGTCCCAAACCTTTATGCGTGTCTTCTGTCTCTTGTGTCTTCACACTGTACAGCAAAGATTAATCGACACAAACGTTTGAACAATATAACATGAGCCTTGAAAAACATATAAATAATACTCCATTAGTAAACCATGCAGACGGAGATGGCACAGTATGACATTACTATGAATTATTTATTATTGATCAAGCGTTCAACACAAACATTTGTGAAATTTCTTTGCAGGGAATTGAGTGGAAGTGACGTTAACATATATACAGGTATACGCTTTCACGTTCTGTAGTGCGTGAGATCCGTACATGCCTGTGAGGTTTCAGAGATGACCATGATTAGAGCTGCCGCCAGGGGGAGGCAACCATGACACCTCTCTGGTGCGAGGCTAAAGCTATGGCAAATGAAATGGAAATCCACGCAGTGTTCAAATCAGGTCGGCATCACAAAAGACCAAGACGTCTTATTGAGTCTGACGGATCTGATGCAGAAGCAGATGATCAGGAATCCCAAGATCCAGAAGTAAAATTCAGAAGAGGCTCATTTCACGTTATGATGGATTCCTTAATTTCAGAATTGTCCGGGCGTTTTGAAAGCCTAAAACAACATATGTCACCTTTTTTTTTTGTCCAGTTTTAAACTTCGGGAGCGTGAGCACGGAGGAGATCTCAGCCCTTTGTGCAAATTTAGATGCAAAATATTCAAAGGATCTGTCACATCAGGGGCCTCATGTCTAAACGGTGCGTACGCACAGAAATGTTGCATACGAATGTTTCCATGCTCAAATCGCGATGTATAAAACCTAAACTTGGCGTAAAGCCACGAACATTTCCACGGTACCTCATACCTTGGCGTACGCAATTTCTCCGCTCGGTTTTGCAGACTGGCGGCACCCAGCGTCAAAGCAGTGCTACTGTTCCTGTGTCGTCACCCTTTCTTTCTTAGACCCACATTCCTGACGCGGCTTTATAAATACACTGAAACTAACTGCATATTGTTTATTAGTGTAATGCATTAACCTGCAGCAATATAATGGTCTAGGGAATAGCCGTAGTATTCCAAATACCATAACTGCTTTAGCGTTGTTACTCTCACTGCATCTGCTTCTTCTTTCAGCTGCTCCCGTTAGGTGTTGCCACAGCAGATCATCTTTTTCCATATTACTCTCACTGCACCACTCGGAGTATTTATATCACTGCATCTGAGTGGGGAATCACAGCAGAAGCTGATTGGAAAGAGAATTATCGGTATACAGCATGAAGCAGACGCTGCCTCAGCCATGGCAAAACGTTTCAGAGGCTTTCCTGTACGGACTTCGCTGTTTAGAAAAAGTTTCATCCCAAGAACTATAAACGCACTCAATCAGTCCATCAAGTGCTCCTTGTAGAACTGTTTGAATTGGGGCGGGACAGAAGGCGCGAGCACGTTTGTTACTTTTCACGCTGATCGGAATTTATGTAGCGGAAGAACATGGAAGCTTGCGTACGTACAGATTCCTGCTTTTGTGCTTACGCCATGTTATAGTGTGACTTCTACGCACAGCGTTATGCATGAGGCTCCAGGTGATTCATGTCAAGGATGTGTATGACGCAAATGTTAAGGTCCGAAGGTGGGCACTGTGATTGTTGACATCATATCATGAGATGCACATACAGAAATGAAAATGTTGCAAAAAGATACGTTGACTCTGTTAGTAATTTAATTTCAGAGCTTCCAGACCCTCCACACATCATAAGACACGACATGCGATATTATATTAATTTAATTACGGTTGCACGAAATTTCAATGTGATTGACATTAAGCTTGAGTGTCGCTTAGGCACATCTGTGACGATGCGGGTTCGCTCCACGCTCCCATCTTCCTTCTGGGAGCTCTTGAACCCGACACCATCGATAACGTCACCAATGAGCTAGGCAGTGAGGCACAACAAATGAAGCAAGGGGATGGTGCAAAAAGTGCAAAAGTACTTTTATTTAAAACAACAAACAAAACAGTGACCAAAATAAAGTGCAGTGCATCAAAAGTCTTCATTAAATAAATAATCTATTAAAATAATTGAAAAGTGGAGGTTAAAAATAAAACAATAAATAAATAAATCCTTTAAAAATGAGGTTAAAACAAAGGCTGGAAGTTGTCACTTTTTACCACAAAGCCCGGTGCGTTTCTTCTACTGGTGACTCCCCTGCTTCTCACTTCCAGGCTATGCACCAAGGGAGCCACCCTACCTGCAGCGGACCTTCTCTCTACCTCCTGATCTGGAGGCTTCCTGATCCTTGGCTTCGGTTGCACTCTCTCCAGACCGAGACTTCGGTTCCTCTAAAGGCCAGGACGCTCACACTGGGGAATCCATCTCTGAAGCCTCCACGGCGAACCATCCTTCTTCCGGTCACTCCCGCTCTTCAAAATGCTCAGTGGGAGCGACCACAATCGGCTGCCCTAGGTGTTGGCCAAACACCCCGCTAGGGCTCACTGTGGAGCTCGCTCACTCTCTTGCACCGGCTATCCTCTCCCTGCTTCCTGCCTTCTTCTCCTACAACCTCCATTTGTCTTTTCTTCCTTTTTTCTTTTTTTTCCTCCCTCACTAGCTGCCTCGCACTTCTATTTATCACGGGGACGTGGATCAGCTGTGGCAATAAGCAGCTCCCGGGAACAATTACGGATGCGGACGACTCCTCACCTGTGCACTTCGCCCGCATCACGAATTCCTCGGGAAATGATCCGCCACACTACCACGCCCCCTCGCTAAGCCGCGAGTGCGGCGATTATTTATTTAAAAAGTGGCTTTGTTAACTTGAGCTGTGGACCTGCTACACCACAACGTCAATCGATCAGCTTGGGGAGGCAAAAATTATCATAGTACAGAGCCAGGGGGCCCAGGTGCTTAGCCATAATTGCCAGGGACCCAAGATTTTCTGGCGGCTGGGCTGCCGTATTTCTAAATCAGAGGCGAATATGAATGTCCACTTGTAACAAAATAGAAATATTTATAGTTTAGTCAGTCAGTCACTGTCCAACCCGCTATATCCTAGCACAGGGTCACAGGGTCTGCTGGAGCCAATCCCAGCCAGCACAGGGCACAAGGCAGGAACAAACCCCAGGCAGGGCACCAGCCCACTGCAGGGAACACACACACCAAGCATACTCTAGGGCCAATTTAGAATTGCCAATGCACCTAACCTGTATGTCTTTGGACTGTGGGAGGAAACTGGAGCACCTGGAGGAAACCCATGCAGACACGGAGAGAACATGCAAACTCCAAGCATGGAGGACCTTGGAAGCAAACCCGGGTCTCCTTATTGCGAGGCAGCAGCGCTACCACTGCGCCACCGTGCCTCCCCTTCTTAATTTCCTTTTGCTTAAATTGAAAAGGCTCAGCTCTTTTAATTTTTCCTCAGAACTCATCCCTTTTAGCCCTGGAATCAGCCTAGTTGCTCTTCTCTGGACTCTCTCTAGTGCTGTTATGTCCATTTTGTAGCCTGGAGACCAAAACTGCATCCAGGACCCCAGTATGAGGCCTCACCAGTGTGTTATAAAGCTATTCTTGACATGTGTTACTCAATCTTTCCCCTAATAATCCATCCATCCATTATCCAACCCACTATATCCTAACTACAGGGTCATGGGGGTCTGCTGGAGCCAATCCCAGCCAACACAGGGCACGAGGCAGGAAACAAACCCCAGGCAGGGTGCCAACCCACCACAGGGCACACACACACACCAAACACACAGTAGGGACAATTTAGGATCGCCAATGCACCTAACCTGCATGTCTTTGGACTGTGGGAGGAAACCCTATCAGACGCGGGGAGAACATGCAAACTCCACGCAGGTCTCCTTACTGTGAGGCAGCAGTGCTACCCCATAGTTTAGTGTAGTATAGTATTTATTTATTTATTGACAGCAAGTCACAACATACGTAGATTAGCATGGGGCCCCTATGCTTATGGGGCCCCAGGCAACTGCCCAGTGTGCCCATGTGTTAAGACGGCCCTGGCTGGCCTTCACCCCGTCTTACGGTGCACTCACACTAGCAGTTTGTTCCATGCCTGAGCACGTTTATCTGCATGTAACCCCACAAAGTCAAGCTTGTTTGACAAGTGTGATCGCTCGGTACTGTTCCTTGGCCCGCTTGGAGGAAGTGGTCCCAAGCACGGTTCAATAGGATTCGGAAAACAGTGTGATCGCTAAACATGTCCGAGCACGGAAAACAGATGTGACGTCAATGATGTGGCAAGCCAGATAGTGCAATTCTCAATTTAATTTGATACCATTTAAGTTAAAAATGTTTTTTATCCTTACCTTACACATGAACGTGAAATGTAGTTGGCAAGAAAAGCGGCAAATTCCGCTCTTAACATCATTTGTCACGGTAAGAATCTTCTTGTATGTGCAGCATGATTCACGGCAAAACACTGTGCTGTACACTCAATAAATCTGGAAGAGGATAGAGCATTATCCCACTTGACACGACTCCAAAAGAAACACAAAATAAGGAAAATCATTTTGACAGTCCGTGTTCGGATCTTGTTTTGGCTTTACACAAAGTCGCATGGTCATGACGAAAGTGTGACGAGACCCAGAATGTTAAGCACAATGCGAGTGCAGGCCAGTGGGGGAGTAGGGAGAGTTTGGGCACGGTAAGGAACAGACAGGCCTAGTGTGAGGACCCCCTTAAAAACCTTACCTTTAACTTTCTTCTTAATTCTTTAGTTACACAATACTCCCCATACCTTCTTCTAAATGTTCCATCCACATTACAGACATCCACTGATCCTAGATATTTAAATTTTTCGACTCTTTTCATTTGCTCTCACTGCAGGCTAATTTTTGAATCCTGTTCATTATCATTAAACCTCATATCTTCTGTCTTCTTTCTATTTATCTTCAACCATCTTATCTTTCAAAGCCCTTCTCCACTTCCTCCTTTCTGGTGCTACACAACACAGTGCAGTCAGCAAAAAGCCTGCACCTGTGGCTTTTATAATTCCACAGTGTACACGAGCAAAATGTCCCTTTAAGGGATATTACAGCTCAGTGCTAGGGGCCGCTGCTATTTTTAATATATATAAATGATTTAGATAGGAATATAAGTAACAAGCTGGTTAAGTTTGCAGATGATACCAAGATAGGAGGATTAGCAGATAATTTGGAATCTGATATACCATCACAGAAGGACTTGGACAGCAGACAGGCTTGGGCAGATTTGTGGCAGATGAAATTTAATGTCAGTAAATGTAAAGAATTACACATAGGAAGTAAAAATGTTAGGTTTGAATACACAATGGGCGGGAGGAAAATTGAGAGACCACCTTATGAGAAGGACTTAGGAGTCGTAGTGGACTCTATGCTATCAACTTCACGACAGTGTTCAGAAGCCATTAAGAAGGCAGACAGAATGTCAGGTTATATAACACGATGTGTGGAGTACAAGTCACTGGAGGTTCTGCTCAAGCTTTATAACACACTGGTGAGGCCTCATCTGGAGTACTGGGTCCAGTTTGGGTCTACAAAAGGACACAGCAGCATAAGAAAAGGTCCAGAGAAGAGCAACCAGGCTGATTCCAGGGCTGCAGGAGATGAGTTAGGAGGAAAGATTACAGGACAGGAGTAATAGTGGACTCAACACTATCAGATAGATAGATAGATAGATAGATAGATAGATAGATAGATAGATAGATAGATAGATAGATAGATAGATAGATAGATAGATAGATAGATAGATAGATAGATAGATAGATAGATAGATAGATAGATAGATAGATAGATAGATAGATAGATAGATAGATAGGAAAGGCACTATATAATAGATAGATAGATAGATAGATAGATAGATAGATAGATAGATAGATAGATAGATAGATAGATAGATAGATAGATAGATAGATAGATAGATAGATAGATAGATAGATAGATAGATAGATAGATAGATAGATAGATAGATAGATAGATACTTTATTAATCCCAAGGAGATATTCACATACTCCAGCAGCAGCATACTGATCAAGACAATATTAAATTAAAAAGTTATAACAATGCAGGTATAACAGACAATAACTTTGTATAATTTTAATGTTTACCCCACCAAAGAGTGGAATTGAAGAGTCGCATAGTGTGGGGGAGGAACGATCTCCTCAGTCTGTCAGTGGAGCAGGACGGTGACAGCAGTCTGTCTCTGAAGCTGCTCCTCTGTCTGGAGATGATCCTGTTCAGTGGATGCAGTGGATTCTCCATGATTGACAGGAGCCTGCTCAGCGCCCGTCGCTCCGCCACGGATGTCAAACTGTCCAGCTCCGTGCCTACAATAGAGCCTGCCTTCCTCACCAGTTTGTCCAGGCGTGAGGCGTCCCTTTTCTTTATGCTGCCTCCCCAGCACACCACCGTGTAGAAGAGGGCACTCGCCACAACCGTCTGATAGAACATCTGCAGCATCTTATTGTAGATGTTGAAGGACGCCAGCCTTCTAGGGAAGTATAGTCGGCTCTGTCCTTTCTTGCACAGAGCATCAGTATTGGTAGTCCAGTCCAGTTTATCATCCAGCTGCACTCCCAGGTATTTATAGATCTGCACCCTCTGCACTGATGATCACGGGGTCCATGAGGGGCCTGGTCCTCCTAAAATCCACCACTAGCTCCTTGGTTTTGCTGGTGTTCAGGTGTAGGTGGTTTGAGTTGCACCATTTAACAAAGTCCTTGATTAGGTTCCTATACTCCTCCTCCTGCCCACTCCTGATGCAGCCCACGATAGCAGTGTCGTCAGCGAACTTCTGCACGTGGCAGGACTCTGAGTTGTATTGGAAGTCTGATGTATATAGGCTGAACAGGACCGGAGAAAGTACAGTCCCCTGCTGCTGACCACAATGTCAGACCTGCAGTTCCCGAGACGCACATACTGAGGTCTTTCTGTAAGATAGTCCACGATCCATGCCACCAGGTATGAATCTACTCCCATCTCTGTCAGCTTGTCCCTAAGGAGCAGAGGCAGAGTTCAGAAGCCATTAATAAGGCTAACAGAATGTCAGGTTATATAGCGCCCTGATGTGTGGAGTACAAGTCCAAGGACTTCTGCTCAAGCTTTATAACACACTGGTGAGGCCTCATCTGAATTACTGGGTGCAGTTTTGGGCTTCAGGCTACAAAAAGGACATAGCAGCGCTAGAAAAGGTCCAGAGAAGAGTGACTAGGCTGATTCCAGGGCTACAGGGGATGAGTTATAAGGAAAGATGGAAAGAGCTGAGTCTTTACAGTTTAAGCAAAAGAAGATTAAGAGGAGTCCTGAGTGAAGCGTTTAAAATTATGAAGTGGATTAGTCCAGTGGATCGAGACAGTGACTTTAAAATGAGTTCATCAAGAACACGGGGACACAGTTGGAAACTGTATATTTTGCACAAACATTAGGGAGTTTTAATTTACACAAAGAACAATAGACACTTGGAATAAGCTACCAAGTAGTGTGGTAGACAGTAAGACTTTAGGGTCTTTCAAAACTCGACTTGATGTTTTTGTTGGAAGAAATAAGTGGATAGGACTGGCGAGCTTTGTTGGGCTGAATGGCCTGTTCTCATCTAGATTGTTCTAATGTTCTAATGTTAACTGGGAGCAGAGCTGAAATCTGCAATCGCTCTATGATTATGTGGCACTTCTCATCGAGAGTGACGCAGTGGTAGTGCTGCTGCCTCGCAATAAGGAGACCAGAGTCCGTGTGTTTGGTCCTCCCTGTGTAGAGTTTGCATGTTCTCCTCGTGTCTTCATGGGTTTCCTCTGGGTGCTCCCGTTTCTTCCTACAGTCCAAAGACATACAGGTTGGGTGAACTGGCAATCCTGAATGGCCCTTCTGTGTGGTTGGTGTGTATGCTATGCACTGGTACCCTGTCCAAGGTTTGTTCCTGTTTTGCACTGTATGCTTGCTGGGATAAGCTCCAGAAGACCCCCACGACCTTCTTCAGGACTAAGCAGGTTAGACAATGACTAACTGACTACTCATTAAAGTCAAACTTGGAGCATCTGTATTGATTTACAAATTCAAAACACTAATATAAAAGTACCTAATCCTGCACCATTTACAGTGCAAACATAATGCCTTGTAGGTGGCACACGGGATGGACAGGCATCCCGCCAAGGAGTCGGAACGATACCTTACCTGGATGGGAGGCCCCAAGTAGACAGAAAGGCATCCAGGCAGAGAGAGGGAAGGACGCCACACCTGGGCAAGGCTTCCCTGATGAAGAAGAAAAGAAGATGGTACCTTACCAAGGCGGCAAGCCCAGGAAAAAAATGGAGAGGCACCCCGACCAGACACGTACGTAGCATCTTCCCTAGCCAGGATAAAAGACAAGGACAGGGATGTATTGTCTCTGGGGGGAGTTTATCTAACCCCCTCCCAGTTGCTAGATGGCAGTGGCCCTTGATATCAACGCCTATTTGGGAACCAGTGGGGAATGCCTGGAGTTGTAGTCCAGCAGCACAGCCCTGCTGGGGTCCATGGGTGCCACAAGAGGGCACTACAGTAAGAGGTACTCCCTATTATGTGGGCCTTCCGTGTGACCCAGAAGTGCTTCCAACGAGCAACAGCCCTGGCATGAGAAGTACTCCCGGATCTTCAATAAAAGGGACTGCACTATAGTTTGTATATGCGCTGTACATACTGTATACAAACCTTTCCATGTAAGTGAACAGCAATAGAGACATTCATAAACTTTGCTTAAATTACCACAGCGAATGTGGAGGTAGGGATTATTGCTGTCTGAATATATAAAAGAGATTGTATTTTACCGTAGTGATTTATGAATCCTACACTCCTATTCAAATATCAGAAACTATTAGAAAAATCACAGCATCCCTCATTATGTTTCCCCCGTACAAACTAATTTAATAAAACAGGAGATGTTAGATGAGCACTGGTGCTCCCATTGGCTGTTGGCTCTGCACACTTTGGTTGCTCGTTCTGTCATTGTTAATCAACTCTCATCTCTTAACACTGGCTGCAGTTATCAATGAGGTGAGGATTAATATTCTGGGCGAAACAGATGATAAATCATTTGTACATAATTAGTGTATAGCAAGGTTACAGCTGACATGAATTTTTATCTTAATTATGGGGGAAATTTGTTCCATTAATTTAATTTGGTGTGCATGAATGAGTAGACACCTAGCAAAGTTAATCTTACACCTGTCATTACAGCATTAAAGAGGAGCGTGTTACGAAGCTCTGCCATGAGATCACTCATCACATAGTGCCTGGTTATATTGCCCATTCGGGCTTGTATGTACTGTAAATCTAAACTAAAAAAATGGCATCAGGAAAATCACAGCTAGGATAAACAGGAATATTTTATTCCACGGTGGCTTCACTTTAAAGTGGCTTTAGCCTGAAATATATGATGCATCAGTTATAATCATTCTATTTGTAGGTTCAATAATATTAGATATTACCTCTCAATTTACTAGTCATCATGAATTGTGATAAATTACCTAGTTAATAGACTAATCCACCTTAATAAAAAGACAAGTGTCTGTGTGTCCATCTGGTTGCTATGTCCCTGTCATTTTAAGAGATGGCACATCACAAACATTTGTGGTAATAAATAGCATTGCATTTATCATTCCAACAGATGGCACATCACAAAAATTTGTGGTAATAAAAAGCATTGCATTTATCATTCCAACAGATGGCACATCACAAACATTTGTGGTAATAAAAAGCATTGCATTTATCATTCCAACAGATGGCACATCACAAACATTTCTGGTAATAAATAGCATTGCATTCATCATTCCAACAGATGGCACATCACAAACATTTCTGGTAATAAAAAGCATTGCATTTGTCATTCAAACAGATGGCACATCACAAACATTTGTGGTAATAAATAGCATTGCATTCATCATTCCAACAGATGGCACATCACAAACATTTCTGGTAATAAAAAGCATTGCATTTGTCATTCAAACAGATGGCACATCACAAACATTTGTGGTAATAAATAGCATTGCATTCATCATTCCAACAGATGGCACATCACAAACATTTCTGGTAATAAAAAGCATTGCATTTGTCATTTAAAAAAAGATGACACATAACAAACATTTGTGGTAATAAAAAGCATTGCATTTGTTATTCCAACAGATGGCACATCACAAACATTTGTAGTAATAAAAAGCATTGCATTTATCATTCCAACAGATGGCACATCACAAACATTTCTGGTAATAAATAGCATTGCATTCGTCATTCCAACAGATGGCACATCACAAACATTTGTAGTAATAAAAAGCATTGCATTTATCATTCCAACAGATGGCACATCACAAACATTTCTGGTAATAAATAGCATTGCATTCATCATTCCAACAGATGGCACATCACAAACATTTCTGGTAATAAAAAGCATTGCATTTGTCATTTAAAAAAAAAGGCACATAACAAACATTTGTGGTAATAAAAAGCATTGCATTTGTTATTCTAACAGATGGCACATCACAAACATTTGTGGTAATAAATAGCATTGCATTTATCATTCCAAAAGATTGCACATCACAAACATTTGTGGTAATAAAAAGCATTGCATTTGTCATTCTAACAGATGGCACATCACAAACATTTGTGGTAATAAAAAGCATTGCATTTGTTATTCCAATGGATGGCACATCAGAAACATTTGCAGTAATAAAATGTGGTGCATTTGTCATTCCAACAGATTGTGTATCAAAAACATTAACACTGCTTTTTATGAGTCCCATACCAAATGGCATATAACAGAGATATATGCATTGCATAGTTAATGCTGCACTGCAAATGTTAAATCTGAGACCTACATTGATGACTTATTTTTCAGCCTGTCTTAAATGGGTAGCAGAGCATGTCCACCTTAATTAAAAGACAAGTGTATGTGTGTCCATTAGATTGCTACAGTATGTCTCTGTTATTCCAACAGATGGTGCATCACAAACACTTCATCCATCCATCCATTATCCAACCCGCTATATCCTAACTACAGGGCCACAGGGGTCTGCTGGAGCCAATCCAGCCAACACAGGGCGCATGGCAGGAATAAACCCCGGCCAGGGCGCCAGCCCACACACACACACAAACACACACGAGACAATTTAGGATCGCCAATACACCTAACCTGCATGTCTTTGGACTGTGGGAGGAAACCCATGCAGACACGGGGAGAACATGCAAACTCCACGCAGGAAGAACCCGGGAAGCGAACCCGGGTCTCCTAACTGCGAGGCAGCAGCACTATCCACTGCGCCACCGTGCTGCCACCACAAACACTTGTAGTGAAAAAATGCATTGCATTTGTCATTCCAACAGATGGCACATCACAAACGTGGTAATAGAAAGCATTGCATTTGTCATTTTAACAGATGGCACATCAGAAACATTTGCAGTAATAAAATATGGTGCATTTGTCATTCCAGCAGATTGTGTGTCAAAAACATTAACACTGCTTTTTATGAGTCCCATACCAAATGGCATATAACAGAGATATATGCATTGCATGGTTAATGCTGCACTGCAAATGTTAAATCTGAGGCCTACATTCATGACTTATTTTTCAGCCTGTATTAGATGGGTAGCACAGCAAGTCCACCTTAATAAAAAGACAAATGTTTGTGTGTCCATTAGATTGCTACAGTACTGTATGTCTCTGTTATTTCAACAGATGGTGCATCACAAACACTTGTAGTGACAAAATGCATTGCATTTGTCATTCTAACAGATGACACATTACTAACATTTTTAGTAATAAAATGTATTGCATTTGTCATTCCAACAGACGGTACATCACACACATTACCATTGCTTTTACGAATCCCACATCAAATTGCATATAACAGAGACATATGCATTGCATTTTTAATTCTAACAGATGGTACATCACAAACATTAACACTACTTTTACAAATACAATACCAAAGGGCATACAACAATCTGATTGGTCAGTTTGGCTCTGGTGATGCAATCAAAAAGAGGAAGTGTGAGTGTGAGATACACAAGGAGAAGGGAAGGTATAAGAGGCACACTGAGAGTCATGTTCAAAGACAGGAAGTGTAAAAGCGGACTGGAGGTGAGCAAGATGTCTTGAAATGACAAAATGCGAGAAGCTGGATGTTTGGGAATGCACTGGAGACAGAGGAAGCACCAGTCAAGAGAGGTCCAGACAGACGATGATACAGGGGAAAGGTGGAGGAGGGAACACTGAGGGTACTGGTAGGGCATATCAAATCTACATGTATACTGTATATAAAGCAATAAAATGTTCAGTGTCCACAAAATGGCAGCAATGTCCGCTAAACAGAGGAAACAATAACCACAAAGAAAGAAGGAACTAAGGGCTAGCATATTTGGTGAACAGAGAGACAGAAAGAGAGACTGAAGTTGGGAGCCTGCACTGATCCAACATACTGCTGTACCCACCACACGGCAAACCACCTTAGGATCCCAAATTAGTACCCAAGCACAGCCATGCAACACCTCAGCACCACACTAGTTTGAATGGAATAGAACAGTTTGAGGTTATTTCTCATATCTCTTATCTCATATAAGTACAGTATCTATAAGTCAATCAGTATAAGTATATGTAAGTATAAGTACAGGGTTGCGCGGGTAAATGGGAAATTTTCAACTGACATTCAACGCACGAATAAACATATTACAAAACACATTTAATGATGAAAAGTATTGTACAGGGTATGCAATTAATGGCGGTAATCAATTTTCTTTCAGTATTCATTTTATGTTTTGAAGAAAACATCATGAAGGCGTTGTGCATTTTTCCGTACATTTCTCTGATAGCCTGCATTGCTCGACATAACTTGTCAAGAGGAATGCCAGCGATTTCCTCTTCAGTCCTCCATTTTAGTTCAGCAGTGGTTGCAGGACGTGTGCGGTACACTTGGCTTTTAAGATGTCCCCACAGAAAAAAAAATCACAAACAGTAAGATCTGTGGATCTTGGAGGCTGTTGCGTGAAATGACGTGTCTTCCAAACAATCGTCAAATAGCTGCTATCGATTGTCAGGCCGTATGCGAAGTGGCTCCACCTGCAGGACTTCTTCTTTAAGGCTGAACCCAATTCTTCGAAATGATGCACCCATGTTGTAATCACATGAGCAGAAGGGACATGATCGTGACATCCTAACTGGTAGTGACACCGAAATTCCCTTTGCGCAGCAGTCACACTGTCACCATTCTTATAAAAGGCTTTCACAGCGAACGCTTGTTGCACACCACTCCACTGCTCCATTATACAGTAACTAATGGCAAGGGGTTCTAAATGAGGTCACGTTGGTCCCAAATAACTGCCAAAACCCCAGGGCTGCCAACACCTAGTTTCAAAATTTCCCTGTGCTACCCTGTATAAGTAAGTATTATATACAGTCATATGAAAAAGTTTGGGACCCCCTCTTAATTCTTTGGATTTTTGTTTCTCATTGGCTGAGCTTTCAAAGTAACAACTTCCTTTTACTATCTGACATGCCTTATGGAAACAGTAGTATTTCAGCAGTGACATTAAGTTTATTGGATTAACAGAAAATATGCAATATGCATCATAACAAAATTAGACAGGTGCATAAATGTAGGCACACCAACAGAGATATAACATCAATACTTAGTTGAGCCTCCTTTTTAAATCTAACAGCCTCTAGACGCTGTCCTCCTATAGCCTTTGATGAGTGTCTGATTCTGGATGGAGGTATTTCTGACCATTCTTCATACAAAATCTCTCCAGTTCAGTTTAATTTGATGGACAGCCTGCTTCAAATCATCCCATAGATTTTCGATGATATTCAAGTCAGGGGACTGTGACGGCCATTCCAGAACATTGTACTTCTCCCTCTGCATGAATGCCTTTGTAGATTTCGAACTGTGTTTTGGGTCATTGTCTTGTTGGAATATCCAACCCCTGCGTAACTTCAACTTTGTGACTGATGCTTGAACATTATCCTGAAGAATTTGTTGATATTGGGTTGAATTCATCTGACCCTCGACTTTAACAAGGGCCCTAGTCCCTGAACTAGCCACACAGCCCCACAGCATGGTGGAACCTCCACCAAATTTGACAGTAAGTAGCGGGTGTTTTTCTTGGAATGTGGTGTTCTTCTTCCGCCATGCAAAGTGCTTTTTGTTATGACCAAATAACACAATTTTTGTTTCACTTTGTTCCAAAATGAATCTGCCTTGTCTAAATGAGCATTGGCATACAACAAGCGACTCTGTTTGTGGTGTGAAGTTATTGGGGCTGATGTAGATGATTTGACTAGTGTGTGTCAGAGGGCAATGCTAAAGAAACTGGAAATCATCTCAACTGATGACAGACATCCATTATATGTAGAACTAAACTTCAGTAAATCAGGAAGGATAGTTGCTTTGAAAACCCACACAAATCGCTCCAGAAACTCCTTTCTTCCTAGTGCCATACGACTTTTCAATAAGAAATATCGGAGATAAGGTTTTTATATATATCCTGTAACCTTTTTTTTTTTTTTGTTGTTGGTATAAATATGTTTTATCTAACTGCCTTACCTTAACCTTTCTTATTTCTATTTGTCTGTTTTATTTCATTCTGTCTGTTACCTGTTATTAGATGCAACTGAGAAGGCAAATTTCATGTTTTCCTGTGTAAACATGACTAAATAAAGAAACCTAACCTAACCTAACCTAACCTAGCCTGAGTGCAGAAAGGGCTTCTTTCTCATCACCTTGCCATACAGATGTTCTTTGTGCAAATTGCACTGAATTGTAGAACGATGTACAGATACACCATCTGCAGCAAGATGTTCTTGCAGGTCTTTGGAGGTGATCTGTGGGTTGTCTGTAACCATTCTCACAATCCTGTGCTTATGCGCTCCTGTTATGTCTTGGCCTGCCAGACATGCTGGGTTTAACAGCAACTGTGCCTGTGGCCTTCCATTTCCTGATTCCATTCATTACAGTTGAAACTGACAGTTTAAACCTCTGAGATAGCTTTTTGTAGGCTTCCCCTAACAATGAGACTGAACAATCTTTGTTTTCAGATCTTTGGAGAGTTGCTTTGAGGATCCCATGCTGTCACTCTTCAGAGGAGAGTCAAAGGGAAGGAAGCACAACTTGTAATTGACCACCTTAAATACCTTTATATCTCATGATGGGACACACCTGTCTATGAAGTTCAAGGCTTAACGAACTCATCCAACCAATTTGGTGTTGTAAGTAATCAGCATTGAGCAGTGACAGGCATTCAAATCAGCACAATGACAAGGGGACCCAAATTTTTGCACAGCCAGTTTTTCACATTTGATTTAATTTCAAATACTGCTTCACTAAAAATCTTTGTTTGGAAAACACCCCAGTACTCCGATGTTCCTAGGAAATGAAAGACATACCACTGTTATCTTTTCTGTTGAAAGGAGAGTAAATGATTATGCAGGCTAAGTGGGGTTCCCAAACTTTTTCATATGACTGTAATAGATTGTTGCAGTAGTCTTTTTTTGTAGTTTTTACAGTTCATTGGCAGTGTGTAAAATGATCAGTGTTGCAATAATTGTGATGCTCTTTGCATGAAAAAAATGTGTTCCATTAAAATTTCAATTTTTCTTGGAGAATTGTGATGTTTCCTTAAAAAGTGCAGCAAAAATGTATTTGGTATCTGGGGGTACTTCAGTCAGGTCTCCTCTTCATCTTCTTTTGCTTAAACTGTGAAGGGTCAGCTCTTTTACTCTTTCCTTATAACTCATCACCTTGTACTCCTTGAATCAGTCTTGTCGCTCTTCTCTGTACTTATTCTAGTGCTGTTATGTCCTTTTTGTAGCCTGGAGACCAAAACTGCACACAGAACTCCAGATGAGGCTTCACCAGTGTGTTATAAAGCTTCAGCCATAATTTCCTTGGACTTGTACTCCACACTTCAGGGCGTTATATAACCTGGCATTCTGTTCTGATAGTGTCAAGTCCACTATGACTCCTAAATCCTTTAATCTTTCCTCATAATTCAACCCCTGTTACCCTGTAATCAGCCTGGTTGCTCTTCTCTGGACTTATTCTAGTGCTGTTATGTCCTTTTTGTAGCCTGGAGACCAAAACTGCCCCCAGTACTCCAGACAAGGCCTCACCAGTGTGTTATAAAGCTTGAGCAGAACCTCTTGTGACTTGTACTCCACACATCGTGTTATATAACCTGACATTCTGTTTGCCTTCTTAATGGCTTCTGAACACTGTCGTGAAGTCAATAGCGTAGAGTCCACTACGACTCCTAAATCCTTCTCATAAGGTGGACTCTCAATTTTCCGCCCGCCCATTGAGTATTCAAACCTAACATTTTGACTTCCTATGTGTAATACTTTACATTTACTGACATTAAATTTCATCTGCCACAAATCTGTCCAAGCCTGTCTGCTGTCCAAGTCCTTCTGTGATGATATAATGGATTCCAAATTATCTGCTAATCTTCTTGTAGCCTGGAGACCAAAACTGCCCCCAGTACTCCAGATGAGGCCTCACCAGAGTGTTATAAAGCTTGAGCAGAACCTCCTTGGACTTGTACTCCACACATCAAGGCGCTATATAACCTGACACTCTGTTAGTCTTCTTCATGACTTCTGAACTCTGTCTGGCAGTTGATAGCCCACTAGGAGTCCAACATCTTTAAATCTTTGCTCATAACTCATCGCCTGGAGCCCTGGAATCACCCTGGTCTCTCTTCTCTGGACTTCTTCTAGTGCTATTATGTTCTTTTTGTTTCCTGGAGACCAAAAGTGCACCCAGTAGTCCAGATGAGGCCTCACCAGTGTGTTATAAAGCTTTAGCCATAATGTCCTTGGACTTGTATTTTACCCATCAGGGTGCTATATAACCTGATATTCTGTTATCCTTCTTCATGGCTTCTGAACACAGTTGATAGTGTTGAGTCATCTAAGACTCCTAAATCCTTCTCATAAGGTGTACTTTTGATTTTCAGACTTCCCATTATGTATTCAAACCTTACATTTTTACTTCCTATATGTAATACTTTACATTTACTGACATTAAATTTCAACTGCCACAAATCTACCCCGAGCCTATGTGCTGCCAAGTCCCTCTGTGATGATTCGATGGATTTGAGATTATCTGTCAGTCCACCCAGCTTGGCAACATCTGGAAACTTAACCAGTGCGAACGCCAGGGGTCGCTGTTGCTCCTTTAACCCCAACAGACAGACATTCAGGACACAAAGTTAAAGCACCCAGAAGACTTTTAATAATTTTCTTCTCAGAATAGTGCCTTAAGCACCACAGCCGCCACTAAACAGGCAATACAATAATAAGAAGAACACAGTCCGTCAGTCAGTCATTATCCAACCCGCTATATCCTAACACAGGGTCACAGGGGTCTGCTGGAGCCAATCCCAGCCAACATAGGGCACAAGGCAGGAACAAATCCCCGGGCAGGGCACCAACCCACCACAGGGCACACGCACACACAATTTAGGATGGCCAATGCACCTAACCTGCATGTCTTTGGACTGTGGGAGGAAACCCACGCAGACATGGGGAGAACATGCAAACTCCACGCAGGAAGGACCCGGGAAGTGAGCCCAGGTCTCCTAACTGCGCTACCACTGCGCCACCGTGCCGCCCTAATAACAATACAAATAAACAATAAATTAACACTATTTTCTCCACCACACCTCCCAGCAAGTTCTATCTTTTACCTCCCAACTCCGGCTCCCTTGCTGGGTCTTCAGCAGTCCTTTAAATAGTCCTTGACCCGGAAGTGCTTCTGCTCTTCCGTCCATGTGACTTGCCAGCACTTCTGGGTCAGATAGAGAATTAAAATTCTTTAATCAGCCCGGAAGTACTTCGGGGCTCCCGTCATCGTGACTTGGGAGTACATCAGGGCTACAGAAGAGGCATGGCTCCTCCGGTCCTCTCACAGCTTCTCCCAGCGGCTCCCACGGTACCCAAAATGGCTGAGAAACTCAAGAAGCGAAAAATACGCACTTTGAATGAAGGCTCTAGGAGTCGGAGGATAGGCAAACAGAGTAATTAGTTTTATTGCAATAAACAATAATACAGACTCAACCAAATTAGGCCAAACTGAGCTGAGCCCCGAACAAGCCAAAAATCACAGTTTATATAATCATTTCTTATCATGTTGACCTCGCTCGTAACAATGCATTTGCTGTCAATTCTGACTCACTACTCCAGCTGACTTCTCACGGGCCCTTTCTTAGCCATCAATATAGTTCTCAGCTTATCTCTTCCTTTCATTCTTTTGCTTCCCTTATTTCCTAACTGGCCATCAAACAATAGGTGCTCCCCCTGTTCCCCCTTCTTTGTCCTCAGACAGTTTCTGTACGTCATTCTCTTCCTTCTCTGTCTTTCTGTTACTCAATATTGGTGGTTTTGCCCTGAGCTTTAACTAAAACAAAGAAATATGGCATATGCCAGCATTTCTTAACCTTTAAGTATTTGCGACCCGAGTTTTCATAACAGTTTTAATCCCGCCCCCCCTAAGGTTTTTTTGAAAGGAGCCCACTAATACCAATTTGTTCTTTTTTAATTAATGATATATCATCATAGATGCATATTTTATTATACCTACTTAACTTTTATCGACATTTATCTAACTCTATATTTATTTTTCTAGTATCAGAATGTAGTTTAAGTTCATTTGTTTTGGTTTCAATAGATGTATTGTTCATATTTTCGATTCTTGTTTTCTTTGCGCCCCCCTTTTTGTTACTTCATACCCCCTTAGAGGGGCCCGCCCCACAGTTTGAGAACCATTGGCATATGCCATTATTTAACTATTTACTTAACATATCTAATTCACACTAAGTTGTTTATGCTTACAATAGCTCTTACTAAATTAGATAGATAGATAGATAGATAGATAGATAGATAGATAGATAGATAGATAGATAGATAGATAGATAGATAGATAGATAGATAGATAGATAGATAGATAGATAGATAGATAGATAGATAGATAGATAGATACTTTATTAATCCCAAGGGGAAAGGAGAATAGATAGATAGATAGATAGATAGATAGATAGATAGATAGATAGATAGATAGATAGATAGATAGATAGATAGATAGATAGATAGATAGATAGATAGATAGATAGATAGATAGATAGATAGATAGATAGATACTTTATTAATCCCAAGGGGAAAGGAGAATAGATAGATAGATAGATAGATAGATAGATAGATAGATAGATAGATAGATAGATAGATAGATAGATAGATAGATAGATAGATAGATAGATAGATAGATAGATAGATAGATAGATAGATAGATAGATAGATAGATAGATAGATAGATAGATAGATAGATAGATAGATAGATACTTTATTAATCCCAAGAGGTAATTCACATACTCCAGCAGCAGCATACCGATACAAAAAAACAATATTACATTAAAGAGTAATAAAAATGTAGGTAAAAACAGACAATAACTTTGTATAATTTTAACGTTTACCCCCCCCCCCAAAGGGTGGAATTGAAGAGTCTCATAGTTTTGGGGAGGAACGATCTCCTCAGTCTGTCAGTGGAGCAGGACGGTGACAGCAGTCTGTCTCTGAAGCTGCTCCTCTGTCTGGAGATGATCCTGTTCAGTGGATGCAGTGGATTCTCCATGATTGACAGGAGTCTGCTCAGCGCCCGTCATTCTGCCATTGATGTCAAACTGTCCAGCTCCATGCCTACAATAGAGCCTGCCTTCCTCACCAGTTTATCCAGGCATGAGACGTCCTTCTTCTTTATGCTGCCTCCCCAGCACACCACCGCGTAGAAGAGGCCGCTCACCACAACAGTCTGGTAGAACATCTGCAGCATCTTATTGCAGATGTTGAAGGACACCAGTCTTCTAAGGAAGTATAGTCGGCTCTGTCCTCTCTTGCACAGAGCATCAGTATTGGCAGTCCAGTCCAATTTATCATCCAGCTGCACTCCCAGGTATTTATAAGTCTGTACCCTCAGCACACAGTCACCTCTGATGATCACAGGGTCCAGGAGGGGCCTGGTCCTCCTAAAATCCACCACCAGCTCCTTAATTAAATTAATATCTATTTATGCTAATACATGATATTTTATTTTTCTATAAAACCGAACTCCAAGTCCCAGGATGCCCTGTGGGAATCTGGGGCACCGTTACACTCCAGGGGAGCTCCCATCTAGTGTTTTGGGGGAGGCAGTGTTCTTGAAAATCTGCCTTCTCCCATCCTTCCATCGCAGGAGGCATCCTGGCCGGGTTGAGCTGCTGGCTGTCTCTTACACCAGCTTGTCATTTATATTCCAATACAAATCATTCAATCATGTCAACATGGAGCACAATCTCAAAGAAATGTTTCCAACATTTTGCAGAATCCATTCCACAAAGAATTGAGGCTGTTTTGACAGTATAAGGAGGTCCTACAAAGTATTAGTATAGTGGTGCTCATAATTTGCTAGTAAAGTATAAATCTGATGTGTACAAAGCTGTAAATAGGATTTTGAATCAGATTACATTGAACTAAACTGAGCTCATTTAAAACAGTGCGGTGGCTTTTCCTCTAAATTAAATATCCCACCAACTCGGAGTCAATAAAATTGACTTTGATGTTGGTTTTCTAAAAAAAAAAAAACCCAATGGGTTTGATGGGTATTTTAAAGACAGAGATTACCCTGTAAATGGTATATGATCATCTACTCGGCTGTCATCCAGTGAGCAGTCCTGAGCCATTTACAGCAGTCCAACAGTGGTGATTCCTGGCCAGTGCAGCATTTGATATAAAGCTTTGATAATTAGATTCGGTCAGGTCAGATAGAAAGTAGCTCAATGTTAGAAATAAAATGACTGATTTAAAAAACAAAAGGCTCTAATGGAATTCAGGACTACTTTTCAGTCATTCAACATGGCATCTCTATTACCTGCAGTGATTCATAGTCCATTATGGGAGCTTCCATTTTAATAGAATGTCTATCTCTCGTAATACAGACACATCAGGCATGTAAGTGTGCATCTGTCAACTTGGGATTTCATCTTGAGAGGATTTCAGTGCCGGGCGTCTTGCACACATTTTCAAATTGAAATGCAAGTGCAATTCATATTGATTGCTTTGTTGGAATGTCAGCGATTAGTTCTGTTAGTAAGCAGTCAACCTTAAATGGAGAAAAATGTTATTTTTGTGTTCATTAGTGGGGGGAAATTTGGATGTGCTTCCAATTAAAAAATATGAAATGAAAATAAAGGCCGGGGTGAAGGACAAAATGATGAAGCCTGATTCAGAAGTATTTGTGTATTTTAGATAAAACAACAAAACATACGGTGTGTGTGGTAGAAATTGTTACCTTAAATATCCATCCATCCATCCATTTTCCAACCTGCTGAATCTGTATTTATATTGTCACGCATGCGTGTCCGAGGATCTCCTTGCTGGATCATTCGAGGTAGATGGTAACCCACCAAGGTGAGAGGGGGCGCTGTTGCTAACTTTGGCTCCTTTATTCCCCGCAGCTCCCAGACACTTCCCAGATAGGGAAACTAGCTCCGCCTCTTCCGGTCCACCCATTATAAAAAGCCCGGCTGCCTCCACTGAGTTGTCTTTTTGAGACTGGTTCCAGATGAGTGAGAGCTCTGCGGAAGACCTTTATTTGTTGCTGCAGCTAAACTTAAAAGCTGAATTTTCTTTTCTGTTTTCTACCCTGCAGGGTTATGTTAGCTATTGACAGAAGGCACTTCTTTAAGTTTCTAGAATAAAAGCAGGGAATTAAACAGGACTACCCAAATGGTGTCCCAAATATTGTTCGTTTGTTCCAGTTCTGTTTAAATTTGTGCTTGGCCAGCTCACTATATATATATCCATCCATTTTTCCACCCGCTGAATCTGAACACGGGGGTCTGCTGGAGCCAATCCCAGCCAACACAGGGCACAAGGCAGGAACCAATCCCGGGCAGGGTGCCAACCCACCGCAGGACACACACAAACACACCAAGCACACACTAGGGCCAATTTAGAATATTGCCAATGCACCTAACCTGCATGTCTTTGGACTGTGGGAGGAAACCGAAGCGCCCGGAGGAAACCCAGACAGACACGGGGAGAACATGCAAACTCCACGCAGGGAGGACCCGGGAAGCGAACCCGGGTCTCCTAACTGCAAGGCAGCAGCGCTACCACTGCGCCACAGTGCCGCCCTATATACACAGTAAGTCGTGGTTCAGGGTTGGTGGACTCAGTCGTTCGCGGATTTTTCCTTAGTACCTTTGGGATGGTGAAAGTAGCCAATATGAGAGCGTTATTTATTTCTCCTTGCTGCTGATTGACTGCTGCCCTGTGACGCATCCTTTTTGTTATTGTATTCATTTTGTTATTCTTAAACGTGCAAGATGTCGGCAAAACACTCTGCACCTTCTAAGGCTTCTTGCACTGAGCCTAAGCGCATGAAGAAGTTTAAAACACTCCAGGAGAAGGTTGAACTACTGGATTTGCTCCGGGAACTAAAAACTTATGCTGCAGTAGTGCGCCACTATGACATTAATGAAAGCACTGCACGCTACATAAAGAAGAATGAAGCAGCGATCTGGAGTACTGTATCTCTAAGTTTCTGTGATAGTGCCAAAAAGGTAATGACCGTAAGGAATAAAAATATCATAAGGATGGAATCTGCCATGGCACTGTGGATCACCGACTGAAGGAAGAAGAACATCCCCTTGGACGGTAACATCATCCGTGAGAATCACGGAAATTATACCAGCAGTTCGCTACAGGAGACAATGTAGCAACTTCCCATCACAATGTTCTTGAAACCTATAAAGAAAAGCCAGCACAAAACCCACAAGAAGAAGACCCGTCCAAAGATACGACTCCTCCTGAAGCACCTGAAGAAGAGGCACCACCCAAGGAGTTTTAAATCCTCTGCATTGTACTGCACAGCTACTTCATCATCATCATCATCATCATCAATATCATTCATCATCATACCTCAGGCTATTGATTACTTTATGGATAGACATCTGGGACAACAATTGGGTTTATGGCCTGGGAAAGGGAAACTGAGGCAATATCAAAGAACTTTAAGAGTTTGAGCAAAATTCGTCAATCACATTGACAGCCAGTCAATCAGGTGCATGTGTTGTGAAACCAAGGCTTGACATTTCATAATAAATATGCCTTGGTTTGAAAGAGGAAGAGGAGCAAAAGGAGGAGAAGAAGCAAAGAGAAGAGGAGAAGAAGAGGAACAGACAAAGACAGCATTGGTCGTCAGAAAGGCATCATGAACATCGATTGCTAAATCAAACGCCTCCCTGGGACATTCATCCTTGTCATCTGTAACTTTTTCATAAGCTTTTCCTAAAGACTATATATATTCAGACTTTCCTATCAGTACCTATTTTCTATTATTCTTTGTTCCAGTGGTATTATTATTATTCTTGTAATAAATACCATGCTGCTTTTAACTTTCTACGCTTTGTCTTAATGTCTAGAGTGATTGAATTAGTAAGTTAGATTTCTTTGAGCACCTGGTATAGCCAGATTTTTGCCATTATGCCTGTGCTGCGAGGTTTATAAGGCTGAGAGTGAGGGCGCCACTCAAAAGAAGGGACAGTACGATAAGAAGAAGGTATTGTTGGCTGATTATTGGCCTATAGTCAAGAGTGCTGAGTCTTTGTATGTTTAAATGTATTCTTGTAGACCAAAAGTAATATTTAGGTCTGAGATATCACTAAAACATCGTATGTTGTTCGTGCCGATAATAAGGAAGTCTCTTGAAGTGCTGAGTGACAGGCTGATGTGTGGCTTAAAGTGCTAAGGGTTAATCAGCGTGTATGTGTCATTCATGGGGCACTGTTGTGGGTAGGGTCTGTGTGTGTGTGTTTATCTATGTGTGTGTGTGTTCATTTTAAAGTGCAACAGTAGACCAACCCGATAACGAACTTGACAAGAGCATTTACCCCTGAGAAAACTGGTAAAGGGTAAGAAGAGGGAAATACTATGATAATACATTTTGGCGCTGCGAGCAGGGTAAATGGAATAATCATGTGTTGCATTTTTAAGTAGAGGGAAATACTACGATAATACATGTGGTGTGGGGAACAATTGGGACATGTTTCTCCTATCAATAAACTTGTGCTGTGCTGAACTTGTGCTTGCATCTGTCTGTGTCGGATATTGGGATGTGATGGAGAAGATGTTACTGAATGGTTTGACACTCCTGTCACCGATGTATGATATTAGTGAAATATTAATGCAGATCTGGATGTTAATATGTTATTTTCTGTTCAATGCCATTGTCTTGATGCATGCTCAATAATCCAGGTAAGGAAATTCTAGAAAGTTGATTCTGTTCATAAAGACATAGTTTTTTTTACGATATATTTCATCACTCATCCAAGTGACTTCCTCAGTCTCAGTTGACTGCAGGTTTCTCCAACCTTATAAACCGTACCTTTGCATAATGACCGAAACTAGCACCACTGACTAACAATGGACCGTGCAATCAATGATATGCAAATTGTCCATTGATCAATGGCCATGAGAGTTGGGGAATGGCTGCAATCACAGCATTGTAAGATGGTGAAAGATGTACCCTTAGGCCCCCTCCTCGGTTTAGAGATGGTCATTCCTTTTTCACGTAAATGGCCTCCTTGACTCCTCACTCAAACCAGCATTCCTCCCTGTCCAGGATGCCATTGTGTTGTCAGGCCAGACCAGTCTGCTGTTCATATGACTCCCCAAGTACTTGTAGCTCTACATCTTAGGGGCTCTTTAACACATTACAAGTCCACCACCAACTCTTTTCAATTGCTGATGCTGATCTGCAGGTTGTTGTCCCTGCACCACAAGACAAAGTCCTCAGTTAGCCCCCTGCACTCCGACTCATCTCCATTATCAATACAACCCTTGACAGAGGAGTCGTTTGAGAACTTCCTTAGATGGCAAGAGCTGGTATTGTACTGGAAGTGTGTTGTGTAGAGGGTAAACAGGAAGGAAGACAAGACAGTTCCCCGAGGTACCCCAGTGCTACACACCACCATCTCTGATAAACAGCCCTTGAGCCGTCTGTTGGCAAGATAGTCTGTGATCCAGCAGAAAGTGATGACATCACATTACAGTGAGTTCCGGCGCCGCCGAGAATGGCAGGCTTTTCAGCAGCTCCGTGTATGACTGTATTGTGAATTTCCCCTTGGGATTAATAAAGTATCTATCTATCTATCTATCTATCTATCTATCTATCTATCTATCTATCTATCTATCTATCTATCTATCTATCTATCTATCTGTCTGTCTGTCTGTCTGTCTGTCTGTCTGTCTGTCTGTCTGTCTGTCTGTCTATCTATCTATCTATCTATCTATCTATCTATCTATCTATCTATCTATCTATCTTCATCTGAGGGCTTCCTCGGGTACACAACCAGCCTAATTTGCACATCCTCAAACCCATTAAATTTATTACAGGGTTTATTAGGGGATGGAGTACAAGTCCAGTGCATGGCCCACTCTCACACACACTCACACTTACATACATCCATGCAGTCATGTGAAAATGTAAATGTTTCGATATGTTCAGTTTGAAAATTTAGTTCTCTTAGAATATATTTTCTCAAGTAAATGGGAATATGGGTTCTTTATGTTTGGAACATTTCTGTGTAGTTGCTTAGCAGTATAATGTCTCCTAATCATAGTGATTATTTATTTAACGTTGCTGCAGTGTTATTTTGTTTAGGCACTGGCCACCACCATGCTATCATTCTAGTTACCGGGTTACCAAGCAATGTGGTGTTGGAACATCGTCACGTCTTACATCATCAGCGCGACTTCTTAAAAACTGGCAGGAATACTCATTTCTATCCGTGATTTGGATGAAAAAACCCAAATGAACATTCTTCTTTCAAATTTCAGATTTCCCGACCTTTCTGTGTTCCCTCTGACTTTGATTTCTGATTAGCGATTAGGCTTTGATGCAATAGGTTTCTGGTTTTGGCAACCATTCATCTCCTGGTCCTCTTCTAGCCTTCAGGTAGATTAGTACTTACAACAACAACAACAACATTTATTTATATAGCACATTTTCATACAAAAAGTAGCTCAAAGTGCTTTACATAATGAAGAAAAGAAGAATAAAAGACAAATAAGAAATTAAAATAAGACAACCTTAGTTAACATAAGAAGGAGTAAGGTCCGATGGCCAGGGTGGACAGAAAAAACAAAAAAAAACTCCAGAAGGCTGGAGAAAAAAATAAAATCTGTAGGGGTTCCAGGCCACGAGACCGCCCAGTCCCCTTTGGGCATTCTACCTAACATAAATGAAATAGTCCTCTTTGTAGTTAGGGTTCTCACGGAGTCACTTGATGCTGATGGTTATACAGACTTCTGGCTTTTAATCCATCCATCATTGTTGGAACATCATGGTGCTTTGGGTAGATGGTGGTGGCACAAGCCACCACCAATAGGACACCGGAAAAGGAAACAGAAGAGAGAGTAGGGGTTAGTACAGATTTTGAATGAATAGTTATTATAATGAATTGGATATACAGAATGTCAGGATTAAATTACAGTGAAGTTATGAGAAGGCCATGTTAAAGTAATGTGTTTTCAGTAGTTTTTTAAAGTGCTCCACTGTATTAGCCTGGCGAATTCCTACTGGCAGGCTATTCCAGATTTTAGGTGCATAACAGCAGAAGGCCGCCTCACCACTTCTTTTAAGTTTTGCTCTTGGAATTCTAAGGAGACACTCAGTTGAGGATCTGAGGTTGCGATTTGGAATATAAGGTGTCAGACATTCCGATATATAAGACGGGGCGAGGTTATTTAAAGCTTTAAAAACCATAAGCAGAATTTTAAAGTCAATTCTGAATGACACAGGTAACCAGTGTAGTGACATCAAAACTGGAGAAATGTGTTCGGATTTTCTTTTCCTGGTAAGGATTCTAGCAGCTGCATTCTGCACTAACTGCAAACGATTGATGTCTTTTTTGGGTAGTCCTGAGAGGAGTGCATTACAGTAATCTAGTCGACTAAAGACAAACGCATGAACTAATTTCTCTGCATCTTTCGATGATATAAGAGGTCTAACTTTTGCTATGTTCCTTAGGTGAAAAAATGCTGTCCTAGTGATTTTATTAATATGCGATTTAAAATTCAGATTACAATCAACGGTTACCCCTAAGCTTTTTACCTCCGATTTGACTTTTAATCCTAATGCATCCAGTTTATTTCTAATAGCCTCACTGTATCCATTATTGCCAATCACTAAGATTTCGGTTTTTTCTTTATTTAATTTGAGAAAGTTACTATTCATCCATTCTGAGATACAGGTTAGACATTGTGTTAGCGAATCAAGAGATTTAGGGTCATCAGGTGCTATTGATACATACAGCTGTGTGTCATCAGCATAGCTGTGGTAGCTCACGTTATGTCCCGAGATAATCTGACCTAATGGAAGCATGTAGATTGAGAAGAGCAGCGGACCCAGGATAGAGCCTTGTGGAACACCATATAGAATATCATGTGTCTTTGAGTTATAATTACCACAACTAACAAAGAATTTTCTCCCTGCCAGGTAGGATTCAAACCAGTTTAAGACACTGCCAGAGAGGCCCACCCATTGACTAAGGCGATTCTTAAGAATATTATGATCAATAGTGTCAAATGCGGCACTCAAATCTAAGAGGATGAGAACAGATAAATGGCCTCTGTCTGCATTTACCCGCAAGTCATTTACTACTTTAACGAGTGCAGTTTCTGTGCTGTGATTTGTTCTAAAACCTGACTGAAATTTATCAAGAATAGCATGTTTATTGAGGTGCTCATTTAACTGCATAATGACTGCCTTCTCTAGAATTTTACTTAAGATTTTACTTACACCCCATGAGAGTTTTATTTCTTTTTTAATACTGTATATGTAGACATATCAAAATTTGCTCCACATTTAAATAGCATCTTTAGATAAAGGTGATGTAATTAAAGAAAACAATGAAAATTTTACTTTGCAATAATTTACTTAATGAAAAATTTAGAGAAAAGCCATTTCTGTCTGTGAAAACATTAAGTACACACCTGTCCGGCTTCTTGATCAGAGTGAGGACGCAGGAGGAGTAACGTCAGAGTGGCCCTGCCTCCTTGGGCTTCATACACAAAGAACAAAGAGCAGAAGGACATTTAAAGATACAGAACATCATTATAGAATTACCAATAAAAATAAAAAAGAATATAGTAAAAACAATAAAAGATAATAATAATAGAGAAAGAGAGGTTGGGAACATGCGGTGATATCGCATTGCCACACCCACCACATGGCGAACCACCTGGATTAGGACCTGAGTGCAGCTAGTGACACCTCGGCACCACACTGGAACACTGAGGTTTTTTTTATGGTGGCTGCAGTGCCATCAACCTCCAAGTTTTCCTTGTAAGATGGAGGACCTGCTTGCAGGGCTGGAAGCAGATTAACGTCAATTGCAGGTTAAGGGACTCCATTGGGTCTTTGAGCAAAGCCCTTAACCTGAAAATTGCTCTAGGGATGATGTACAATGGCTGACCCTACACTCTGACCCACCAAAGGTTATGTGAAAAGACAATTTCACATCGGGGATTAACAAAGTATATCAAATTTAATATAAAGATTAAAAATAGATTGTTTTTTCACTACTCAAGGTGCTTTACATAGACAGAGGCAAACCACTTCAGCCATCACTAATATATAGCATCAACCTGGATGATGTGATGGCAGCCATTTTGCACCAGTCTGTGCACCACACATTAGCTGTAAGCAGGGCTGGATTAAAATGAAATTGGGCCTGATGCTGCAGCGTAAAAAAGGCCTATTTTTTCTCGGCATTGATGTATGTGCATTCAGCACTCACCGTACATGCGCACTCAGACCAACCAAGGAGCCTTAATTACTTGCGACACAACCAGCCAGCCTTTATTGAACATGAATAATAATAACGACGTAGTATTGTAACAACTCGAGATTAACATCAAACTATGTAACATCAACATTCAATAGCAATTGTCTGAAAAGTGCACTTAATTCAGAAAACCTAACAATGAAATACACAAAATTTCGCAATTCTCTTATGAAACAGAGTAAGAAAAAATGAATTTGCAGAGACATTGGGTCAAAGTGACTCAGTTCAGCCTCTTGAGGGTAAAAATTTGTCCACGATTTAAATTTCATAATAGGCCAGAATCCTGTTGAGGATTTTAAAAATTCTAAACATCCATGCTGGGCCCGCGGGTCGGCTTTTAGTTTTACCTTTACAGATAACCATTTAAATAGCCATCGATTTTTACTGTACAACTAACTTTCAAGGTGAAAAATTTACTATGTGGCACTTACCGAACAATAATAAAGTGGCAAGAATCCCCAAGATATTGCAAAAAACGCAGCTAAATTACTAAGTAAACTTTTTAACGTAAAATTGATAGCATTAACTTGAAATCTTTAGTTAAAAATAAACACAACGACGTTATAGTTATGTCACAGCGCAGAGAACAATAGTAACTGTATAATAAATAACGCTGTGTCTAGGCGTCCGAAAGTCGGACTCTAAATTTCATTCTAAGAATTATTTCGAGGTTAATTTAGCAAAGGAAAACTGTTCCGGAAAATTCTCGTCTGTTTTCATCTGGGCCTATTTGAGGAATGGGCCTAGTGCTGCAGCATCAATAGCACCCACCTTAATCCGGCCATGGCTGTAAGGAGGTGATGAGATATGTTTGCCAATTAGAGACAGGGGATGATTAAGGGGCCAGAATGGATAAGGCTATGGTGGACATCGGGATAAACCCTACTATTTACAAGAGATACCCTGGGATCTTTAATAAGCACAGAAAGTCAGCACATCGGTTTTATTTCTGATCTGAAGGACAGTGCCACATTTACAGCACAGTGTCCCCGTCGTTGTACTGGGATCCACACACAGACCACATGATGAGCGTCCCCTGATGGCCTCAGAAACACCACTTCCAGCAGCAACCCAAGCTTTTCTTAGATGGTCCCCCATGCTTAGCTTTAGGTGAGTGACATTTGTGGAATGGCTGCTGGATTAACTTTCTGCATTAGCTGAGAAACAAACCTGGGTCGAATGGAATTCTTGTATAACAGATATGTTAGCCACTGTACCACAAATGATTATACACATAGGTTTATGTTAAAAATACACATACATTTAAGGTAAAACATGACAAAACATAAAAAACAAATTATAAAATAAAACAAAATGTGCACCAATGAGAGTTTCGATCATCCGTCTCACGGTTTCGGATTCTACTTTCCCCTTGGGATAATAAAGTATCTATCTATCTATCTATCTATCTATCTATCTATCTATCTATCTATCTATCTATCTATCTATCTATCTATCTATCTATCTATCTATCTATCTATCTATCTATCTATCTATCTATCTATCTATCTACTTGCAGATGTAATATGTGTACAGACCAGAGGCCTGGGATGTCTCTGCTTGGAATCTTTTCTTTCTGTAGAATGATGACTGGATAATAGCTTTGACCTCTGCCAGTAGGTGAAGTCAGCTTTTATTGGAGGAAATAAGAGAATGGAGGGGATGCAGTTCATTACTCAATTTGGGCAGCTGATGAACTGAAGAGGAGAAAGGACATTGCTAAATGAAATGTCATTATAGGAGTTACTCATGGTTAGCACATAAACTGCTGCAGGTGATATTTTCTTTCTTTTGAATATGGGAAACATCTTCATGTAATGAATTAAGGGAGTAATTATAAGTAGAGTTTATAATTGGAAGTAATATAGACATAGTTAACGGTGAGGTGTCAGTTGAGATGGTTGCAGTTACAAGATTTAAAACAAATATCCAGGTAAACGAGCTGTCGCTTCATCAGAGGTCAAAGTGGTGAAGCCCATTGAAGAAGAACATTACGGAATTCTAGGAAGAGCTAAATACTGCCTTCCTCATTATATAATACACCAGCATTGCCCCGTGACACTGCCCGTGTAGTAGTGAAACAGGACAGTGAGGACCACAGCCTCTGTCTCGGATTAGCATGAACATATCACTCCTACAAGCGATCTATGAAACTTAGCACAATGAGAGAAGTCGCAAAATCAACCGGAATGTTCAAGCACATTATAGAAAAAAAAACGTTAAGCAGTTCTCCGTTAGTATTTAAGGTTACACCCCAAGACTGGCGTGTAAGTGAGGAGGGCCCCGCTGCGCGTCTCTCAGATTTGCGCAAATAAATTGGTGCCGCTGTCGAACTATGACACTTAGCGTAATGAGAGAAGTTGCAAAATCAACCGGAATGTTCAAGCAAATTCTCGGAAAAAAACCCAGTCTAGTTCTCTTGTGAAAAGCGGACAAACATACAGACTGACAGACACTGGATTTTATATATATAGAGATAACAACATTTTCAAACTTGCTCATAGTCAGTGAAATGATCGAAAATACAGCTATAATTTAAAGGAGCATTTTTGTGTCCATAATAATGCTTTGAAATCATTACATTTTTTTTCTGTCTGTGTCACTATTATAAGAAAACACCCATATGTGAAATACCATTCAATTCGTCTTCATATCTAGTTATGCAAAATGTCAAGCTTTTGGGGTCCCCTTCTATGAAACTATTTTATTTGGGATTCCCTACTATGTGATTATTTTATTTTTCTTCTGTTGTCCCACAATGCCATTTTGTGGCTTGCGTTGCTAAGACGAGAACCTTGGTTGCTGGTGGGGCTTGTGGTTCCACTTGTTGCAATTTCTGTGTTACACGATGTTACACACGTGTGCATGGGAGGCAGCTAAAGGGCTTGAGTAAGGGCGATTCCGAGAAATACCGGGAAGTGACAGAGTGCACTGACTCTTTTTCTCCCTTTCCTGCAGACCATTCACGGGAGATCCCACCTGGTCCTCTTGATGTCACTTCCGGGACCGAGCCTATGGAAGGAGACCTTGCTGGCTCCGGCCCCTGTGATGTCACGTCCGGGCTCGAGCCTATGGCTGAAGACCTTCATGAGTCCGACTCCTTTGACCTCACTTCCTGTCTTCCCCTTTAAAAGCCTCCACATTTTCCCTATTCCCTCAGTTCTGTTTTTGGACTTGGTTTTGTGCACATCAGTGCAGCCAGGAAATCAATTATACGGGTGGCTGCACCAAACCTTTCTTTGACTCTGAGTCGAGTTTGTGACAGCGCGTATGCATAAGGAACAGTTAAAGAGCCCAATTCCACCACCACTCCAGTGGTTGGTGCTGCACCTAACGCCTCTCTTTCTCTCTTTCTCCCTCTGCAGACCGGTTGATTGACAGCTAGAACACACATCGGACATCACTTCCGGTATCTGTCCACCTGGACCCGCCTCTTCCTCTCAGAAGCTTTGCCATTTAGAACAGTTCTGTCTTGAACTCACATTTGCTGTTTTTGTCGTGTGGTGGGTGCGACAACGCGCTGTGCCAGTGTATGCTCCCCAACCTGACCTGACCTGACCAGACCAGACCTGAAGCTAACTGTCAATTCTAAGTAGATCCAATGCAATTGTGTGCATTAGTGGACCCTGTGAAGGACTGGCAACCCACCCAGAATTGGTTCTCTGATCCGTCTGATCCTGCCCAGATAGGTCCCAGCTCAACATGACCCTGAATTAGGTTTTTGAATGTTATGTTAAGGTAATTCTGGCATTTGTCATCCCCTCAGTTTCTCCCCTATTATCAGAGTATCAGCATCTTTTGTCACTTGGTGTTGCATTCATGGCTCACAACTTTGATTCTTTGTAATTGTATCAGGCCTGAACGTAGCTATTTTCCACAGCTTGCTGCCTGCCCATCTTGTTTTGCTTTTCCACAGCCTTTGTCTCAGGGGAAAACTGCTGATCAGCTGCTGTTTACAACTGTCTTACAAGCCATCACTTGCATTTTTATGCCTTGATTGGTTTGTCCTTCATGTTTAATAGAATCTCTCATTGCAGTGCTCCTCTACGGCTCACAGCCAAACTTACCTCACCCCTTAATTATGCATGACAAAAAATTGGCTTTCTAACCCAGCGATGAAATAATGACATTTTTTCGTCTAAATCTCACAAGATCTTCTGCCGTGACAATTGCAATTTTTCTGCTAGGGCATTTTATTTCTTTTTAGGTGAGTTCACATATAATGTGCAAAGCACCTACTGTGATAGCCGTGTTTGTCTTTCTGTCTGTCTGCATGAAACAACTCGACTTCACATTGGACTGATTTTGTTCAAACCTGACACACTTACTCTTCTAGGGAATTTGGGACAGTTCCGCTTTAGTTGAGGTAACTTGAATTCCTAATTTTAAAACTTAACATTAAAAAACCTGTGGTGGATTGGCACCCTGCCCGGGATTGGTTCCTGCCTTGTGCCCTGTGTTGGCTGGGATTGGCTCCAGCAGACCCCCGTGACCCTGAGTTCGGATTCAGCGGGTGGGAAAATGGATGGATGAAATTAAAAAAACATTGGTGGAGTTGTGAACTTGTCTGTCTTAAAACAAAAAAATATACTGTGAGACGTCTACTATGAATTACTTTACTGTTACAGTTTTACCTTGAGAGCGGCTACTTCAACTTGTATATCTTCTTCTTCTTTCGGCTGCTCCCGTTATGGGTTGCCACAGCGGATCATCTTCTTCCATGTCTTTCTGTCCTCTGCATCTTGCTCTGTTCTGCATGTCCTCTCTCATCACATCCATAAACCTTTCCACTTTCTTTACTTTCCACCTCTCCTCCTGCATCCGGACACGTCTCCCCCCTCTTCTTCTCCTTCTTCTACTTCGGCCAACAATACTTTGGCCAATTTCTGCCAGCACCCTGTTGGCTAACAGTACTGGAGGCGGTCGTTGTTAACCCGGGGCTCGACCGATCGGGTATGGAAATTTGTATTGTTGTCCGCATATTGATTTGGCAAAATTTTACACCGGATGCCCTTCCTGACGTAACCCTCCCCATTTATCCGGGCTTGGGACCGGCACGAAGAGACACACTGGTTTGTATATCTACTCTATATATTAAAAATCCTAATCCTAAAAGTGCAACGATGACATTTTTATGGTCACGTTTTTGGTCACACTTTAAATCGGGCTTATTATAAAAGCTACTTGGGGGCTTTGCCCCCTGCTCGGTTCGCTCACCCACCCCTGGGAGCGCTATGCTCAAGCCACTTCGTGTCTCTGCCGCTCGCGTTTTCAAGGGTTGGTGTGGGTTAAACACACGCTGAGGAAATGCGGTTTGATCAGCTGCTGTCTTTCTGCTGCCGAGCTGCGTGTTCTGCTTGTCGCGCTGCGCGTCGATCATCTAAAAGCCTGTACAACAGCTGTCCTTTTATCTCACTGCCTTGTCTCGCGTGACGTTAAAGTGTCTCTCGCGGGATCGTCAAATTGAATTCCGAGAAGATCATGTATCATCTCCTTCCAAGCCTTCCAAGATTTTTTTTTTTGTAATAGAGAGACATATATATGTTTGGTATCATTGTTTTCAGAGTTTATCGAACTTTAATGTGATGTTGTTAGATTTTCAGATTCTTATTCCGTTTTTAAATTATAAACTAAAAAATATCAAGAACTCACGTCTCACGAGATGAGACTTTGTGCCAAAAGATCTAACCACGCCCAGGGCCGGAAATAAAAGACAAAGAGTAGGACAGCTGCTGTATAGGCTTTTAAACGTTCTGTTTCTTTTTCCGGTGTCCTTGTGGTGGCCACCATATACCCAAAGCACCATGATGTTCCAACAATGATGGATGGATTAAAAGCCAGAAGTCTGTATGACCATCACCATCAAGTGACTCCGTGAGAACCCTAACTACAAAGAGGACTATTTCATTTATGTTAGGTAGAATGCCCAGAGGGGACTGGGTGGTCTCGTGGTCTGGAACCCCTACAGATTTAATTTTTTTCTCCAGCTTTCTGGATTTTTTTTGTTTTTTCTGTCCACCCTGGCCATCGGACCTTACTCCTTTTCTATGTTAACTAATGTTATCTTATTTTAATTTTGTATTTTGTCTTTTATTTTTCTTTTCTTCATTATGTAAAGGACTTTGAGCTACTTTTTGTATGAAAATGTGCTATATAAATAAATGTTCTTGTTGTTCGAAGTGCTGTGCAAGATGAAGATCACGCGGCACGGCAGCAGCAGTAAGACAGCAGCTGATTGAGCAAAGAGGAGGTAAAAAAAAACTATTTGTTTCTCATTGCATCACCATTTAAGAGGGGGTTTTGGAGGAGTGATCGCGTCTCCTTGGCGTGCGTTCAGACCCCCTCTTCACAACGTGATTGGCAGAAATGCAAAGTGGCTGGTGAGCGAAGTGAGCAGGGAGGTAACCCCCTAATCTTATATATAAATGTCTGTGCATGAAAGTGTGTGTGTGTCTGTCTGTCCTTCTCTGAAGGGTGAGGCTACAGCAGTGGTTCTCAGTCTGTGGGGCGGGCCCCCCTAGGGGGGCGTGAAGTAACAAAAAGGGGGGCGCGAAGATGTGAAAAAAAGAGAACAAGAATCAAAAATATGAAAAATACATCTATTGAAACCAAAACAAATTAACTTAAACCACATTCTGATACTAGAAAAATAAATATAGAGTTATATAAATGTCGATAAAAGTTAAGTAGGTATAATAAAATATGCATCTATGATATATCATTAATTAAAAAAAGAACAGGTGGCACAGTGGCGCAGTGGGTAGCGCTGCTGCCTCGCAGTTAGGAGACTTGGGTTCGCTTCCCGGGTCCTCCCTGCGTGGAGTTTGCATGTTCTCCCTGTGTCTGCGTGGGTTTCCTCCGGGTACTCCAGCATCCTCCCACAGTCCAAAGACATACAGGTTAGGTGGATTGGCGATTCTAAATTGTGCTTGGTGTGTGTGTGCGTGTGTGTGTGCTCTGTGGTGGGCTGGCACCCTGCCCGGGGTTTGTTTCCTGCCTTGCACCCTGTGTTGGCTGGGATTGGCTCCAGCAGACCCCCGTAACCCTGTATTTAGGATATAGCGGGTTGGATAATGGATGGATGGATAAAAAAGAACAAATTGGTATTAGTGGGCTCCTTTCAAAAAAAATGTTAGGGGGGCTCGATTAAAACTGTTATGAAAACTCAGGTCGCAAATACTTAAAGGTTGAGAAACGCTGGGCTACAGCATGAAGCTCATAGAGCCGGCAAGGCGGCCACAAGTTAACGAGTTGGAAGAAGAAAGAAGTATGAGGCTACAGCATAAAGCTGAAAGAAAGAGACTCCATCGCCAAAGTGAAACCGCCGAAGAAGAGAGAAACTCGCTTAACCGCTGATAGACATGAGGGGTGAGCACGTCCGCAAAACGAAACCGTCGACTCTGCATTTCAATTTTTTTCTGACGATTTCAATAGTTTCTAGGAGCCCAGGCTTTCTACAGAATGGGCTAACACAGCTAGTCTAATATAAAAAGCTAAAAATTGTGTCTGTGTGTGAGCGTGTGTATGTCGTCACTTGTCCATGTCACAGGAACACCTTTCCACTTCATCACAGGTACATACACTACCAGTGAAATATTTTAGGACACCTCAGTTTTTCCAGTTTTGCTCCAGATTTAATCAGTTGAAATGCAATGAATGACCTAAAATGGTGAAAAAGAAGGCAGTAAACTGCCAGAGGTTTAAATTTAAAGTTTAGGCTAGCAAAAACTGAAAAAAAATGAAATTTCAGAATATTAGAAATGGGCCTTCTTCAGGGAACAGCTGATAGGTTACAACTTACAGATGTTCTGCAGCAATTAAAATAAATGGAGCCTTGCAAGTTGAAGCACACAATTTGCACAGGTGTCCCAACTTCTGTTGATTACTTAAAAGCCCTCTGTGTGTTTTAAAGCAGAGTTGAAGCAGACTGTGTTACTACACCCTGTGAAGTACGACTTGGACAATATTCCAGTGATAATGGCAAGAAAATGTCAATTAACAAATGAAATGTGACAGAGCAGTAGAAGTGTAGGTGTTTCATCAAAGTGTCGGTGAGTCCAGTGGTGTCCTACACAATCCAAAAGGCAATTGGAAACTGGATGAAACTCTAATAGGATGAGATGTGGCTGAGCCAAAGTCACAAGCCAATCAGAAGACGAGATTTTTGAGGGTCACCAGATTGCATGATCACAGGTGCTTCACAGCACAGCAGCTTCACAGTGCAGGTCGACAGAAGCAAATGTCAGTGTCTACTGTGAAGAGACTCGGTGCTGCAGGTTTGACATGGCGAGTGTCAGGAAGAAGGCCATTACTTAAAGGACAAAACAGGGCCTTGAAATACCAGCTGTGGACCACTGCAGATGGGACAATAACTGCTGTTACTTCTGATCTGTAATCCACATTGCCTGTCTATCAATGTCTCTGCTCTTGTGAGTTGAGGATTTGTTATTTTTGGATCCAATTGGATTCCAGTATTACGGTAACTCCTTGCTGGGTTCAAACCATGAACACTGTGGTGTCTGACTCATCCTCTTAGTTCAAGTGCTTAAATTATGAAGAAAAGCCAACAAAGCTGGTGTTAACAAAAGCTCTTTGATTCTCCTTTGTGGTTGCACTGCACTTCCACTCTCGATCAATCCTCATTCACACCCATCTTCAAAAACACAAGATACTTCTTTTTCTATTATAGTAGATAGAATCAGCACACGGTGTTGCCCTGGTAAGTAATCTGGTCATTTTGTTTGCTAGTTTGCCTTCAGTCTGTTTGACATGCTCTGAGCCAGCAGGAGGCACTAATGTGCAAAGTGTAGCACATAGGAGAACAAAAAAACCTACTGGATCCACCAGGGGCAACATTTGGGCTTCCAGAGTAGTCCATCTTTTCTGTATTGCTCTGGAGCAGTGGTCTCAAACTCCAGTCCTGGAGGGCCACAGTGGCTGCAGATTTTCATTCTAACCCTTTTCTTAATTAGTGACCTGTTTTTACTGCTAATTAACTCCTTTTCCTTTCATTTTAATTGACTTTTTTTATTTGTTTCCTTGAATTTCTTCATCATTCCTCTGAATTTCTTCATTTCTTTTCTTAAATGGCACCCAAACAGAAATGAAATGTGACGTGAGTGAGCCAACAGAAGACCAGCTAAGTCAGGGCCTCAAACTCCAACCAATTTCATTCCAACCAGTTGCTTAATTAGGTGCCGAGTCTCCTTGTTAATTAAACCTGCTCTTTTATTCCATGGCTTGTTGCTGCACTCATGGTGCAATAGCAGACATTTCTGAAATTGTTGATTTTTTCTTTTCTAAGAGCACCGTTAAAATGTTTTCGGGACCTGAGCAGATCAACATTCCTGGACATTAGACTTTAAACATTTACATTCATATATTTCAAATATCCGACGTACCTCTTCTTGTTTATTATGTATTTCTAACTCTTGAACTAAATCTTGTCATTTCTTATGAACACCACAAAATGGGGCGGCTTATGCTAATTCAGACATTTTCTGGCTGTGAATCTCTTGCTTTACCGTTTGTGACAGCGATCGTGCTCAGTATTCTGGTATTCAGTGCTTCGCTTCTATTTTTCTCCATCTCTGTAATTACCCCTATTTTGATACTTTGCCTTTATTTTATTGTTAACATTTGTTCATTTTGTTCTGCTCTGAATTCTCCGAATCCTGCAAGAAGAAGGGCAGGTAACACCGAAGTCACGTATCCTCATTATAATGTGGTGGGAGAGTCACATACAGTGCGCCTTCAGAACGTATTCAGGCCGCTTTGTGTTTTTAACATTTTCTTATGCTGCTGTCTTCTAAATCAAACAACACTCAATATCTCAGAATGGCAGGGTGAAAACTGAATTTTAGAAACTTTTTGCAAATTTATTAAAAATTGAAAAACCTGAAACAGCCCATTGACACAAATATTCAGACCTTTTGCTACGACACTTGAAATCTGTCTCAGGTGCATCTTGTTCTGTTGATTATCGTTGAATGAATTTAAACGATTTAAGCAGAAGGCTGCAACATAACAAAAGCTGAAAACAGTGAAGGGGTCTAAATGCTTTCAGAAGGCATCACAACATTTTGTGTATCTCTTTATAAGAAAGTGAGTGCTTAAAGACAACATAAAACCTCATTTAGTTTTAATACATTCTCGGACCTGCTTCACCCACTTTCGACCTGCCCAGTGCTGCCCTGTCAGGTTTGCCTCTGTGCCCCTCAACTGGATTAAGCAGGTTTCAGGATGTTATTTCCCAAATACTGTATGATTTCCTTTGTAAGTACTCCATCTGCTGGATAAAGGAAGAATTATTTTCCTTTTGTTTCAGTCCTATACTTCGGTAATATTTGCAAATGGTGTTATAGGGAAAAACACATACAGCCTCTGTAAATATAAATCAGTACTGTTTAGAATTGTACTTGAACTTTGCTGGATAATAAACTTGACAGAACTGAAGAATTCAAATAGAATATACCCATTCCCCTTGATTTGCTTCCCGGGTCCTCCCTGTGTAGAGTTTGCATGTTCTTCCCGTGTCTGCGTGGGTTTCCTCCCACAGTCCAAAGACATGCAGGTTAGGTGCATTGGTGATCCTAAATTGTCTCTCGTGTGTGCTTGGTGTGTGTGTGCCCTGCGGTGGGTTGGAGCCCTGCCCGGAGTTTGTTCTTGCCTTGCGCCCTGTGTTGGCTGGGATTGGCTCCAGCAGACCCTTGTGACCCTGTAGTTAGGATATAGCGGGTTGGATAATGACTGACTGACATTCTCCTTGACTTCAAAAAATGAAATGGGTTAGCAAAGATGTGTACTTTCCGGCAACTCAGCTATGCACAGGTGGGTTTTTCCTTGGTCTATCATTGCCTTATTTAACTCTATTTGTATGAAAGTTTATATCATTACATAATTTCCAATCAGACCCCCGTGACCCTGTGTTCGGATTCAGTGGGTTGGATAATGGATGGATGGATAATTTCCAATTATTACATATCGAGTGCTCCATCCAATGGTTATACAGGGGTTGGCAAATGTAGATTTACAGTTGAGAGTATGCGAAACACAGACTTTATTCTTGCATTATTATTGATTTATTGTACCTAGGTGTACCTTGAGCATGAGAAAGGCACTATATAAATAAAATGTATTATTATTATTACTGTGCCACTATGACATGCTTTTGAGTTAATAAAGTTAATAAAGCTATCGACTTAACAAAGCTATTGTAATAATCATAACCTGCATGTTTGTATCTATACAAATAACTGTAAGCCTACTTTTATAGCACCCCTATATTTAAATCCCCCCTTTCACACCAAACTAGAGAGATTATAGGAAGAATAAATCATCCTGTAATGCTAAAATACCCGAAAGGCTCACAGCAAATAAGAATGTTTAAGGATTGCTTGAAACGTTGTTTGTTCAGGACAGCATTGACGAAATTCTGCCTTGTACGGATTTTTACAAAAGTTATTATTATTCCATTTTTAAACACTTATCCTGTAGTGTTGTGAAAGTCATCACAATTGAATATTCATTAACCAGTGGTTAGCTAAGCACTTAACTGTCAACCATGAACTATTGCCCCAGATTGTGCTGTGGCAGGATGAGGATTTCTGATGATGCCAAGGATATCTGAGATGTACGTGAAACTTGTGCTCCTCTTAGGTTGAAGTAAAGGAGGACACGGCCAAAACAGATGGCCAAGGACATATCTCTCACAAGCAGGGTCTAATCCAGGGCGAGTGGCAAATGTCTTCTAATATTATCCACCTTAAAAAAAAAAAGGATAACTGTGTGTTGGACTGGGCATCTGTCTGTTTGCTATGGCTCCTTCATTCTAACAGAGGGCGCATCAAAAACATTAGCACCACTTTACTGAATCCCATACCATATAACATATAGCACAGACATAGCAACACAAAGATAAACATCAAAAACATTAGTACCACTTTACTGAATCCAATACCATATAACATATAGCACAGACATAGCAACACAAAGATAAACAGACACACACACACAGGCACTTGTCCTTTTATTATGGTGGACTTCCATCTATTCCAGACTTTTCTTTCTTTCTTTTTAAAATGATGCCATTTTATATATTCCATTATGATGGTGAAGCTGGAGAGAGAGAGAGATAGATAGATAGATAGATAGATAGATAGATAGATAGATAGATAGATAGATAGATAGATAGATAGATAGATAGATAGATAGATAGATAGATAGATAGATAGATAGATAGATAGCAGCTTATCTATCTATCTATCTATCTATCTATCTATCTATCTATCTATCTATCTATCTATCTATCTATCTATCTATCTATCTATCTATCTATCTATCTAAGTTATGAAAACTGTATATGACACAATATTATAGATAGGTAGATAGATAAGCTGCTAAGTTATGAAAAACTGTATATGACACAATATTATAGATAGATAGATAGATAGATAGATAGATAGATAGATAGATAGATAGATAGATAGATAGATAGATAGATAGATAGATAGATAGATAGATAGATATAACAAGAATGACCATAATCTGTTGCCAAAGTACAAATACGCAAGAATGACCTACTATGTTTTTAACCATCTGTTGGCAGTGAGACTACACACCTTTCTTTGAACACTGAAGGTATAATCCATGACCAAATAAATGTTTTATACATGTAATTTCATAAACTGTTTATTTCTATGCATTACACCATGAGGCCAGAGTCAGTCCTGAAAACATCAGGCACAAGGCAACACCAATAATTGGTGCAGGCTGATTAGATTATACTAAAAATGTAACATATTTTCTGTACTAATCTATCATATCTTTTATACTAATTTATTCTGTTCAAAGGCAAATCATTGGTGGATGCAAAAAAAAAAATCACACCTGGCAGCATGTTTTTTCTCACACAGTTCCCAGACAGAACTGACATGAACACAAGAATAATGTTCAGTGTTAGGTTTGGTGACTCATCCAGTGTGAAACAGTAGTGGGGACTGAACTGGAAAATGTGCGCTTTACTGTCCAGAGCCAAACCGCCTGTTTGCCAATGGCCAAAATGTTGGACTTTGAAGAATCTTTCTGTTACATTATTTATTGCTATACATTACTGTATATTTGGATGCATATTTTCACAGCAATGATACCGTTTTATGAAATGTAGCTACATCAACATTAAAAATACGTCTCCTTTCCACATCCTTCTAATACTGTCTAACTTATGGTTTTAGTTACAACGTTTAACACTAAAAATTGAAATAAATCTTGTTGGATTTATGCTTTCAATAGAACTTTTATTTCCTGGCATGAAAGACCCCACTTTAAAACAAACAGTTCCTTGTTTCTCTGAGTGTTCATTCCTGTCATTTATTATTAATATAGAGGATTTCAATCAATCTCTCCTCCATACTGAAAATTTAAATTTAAAGGATTTGATTTTTTTTTTTAAACATAACTTAAAAAATAAGAAAAAGACTGCCAAGATTTAACCCACTAAAACATTGCCCCTTTTGTAGAACTCGACACGGAGCAGTGCCAGACATAGTGGAGAGGTTCAGGTACAGCACTTCTCCTGCTGTAAGAGCTGCAGACAAACTGCTCTTTGCCGTTTAGGACTCTCTGGAGAGAAGGTATCCTGATTTCTGTTCTAAATCTGCCAGTTGCAAATCTCTACTCATGACCTTTGCTTCTGTTTTTTTTCACATTGATATTAAAAAAATCTTTATGTCTATGAAACTAAATCCCTGAAGATTTAAAAAAAAATGTCTATTAAAACAACCTCGGCACATTTTCTTTTTTTATAAACCAAAGGGAATTATTTACTTTTTAGGATCTACATAGTTGTTTCTAACTTGCTTTAGATAGATAGATAGATAGATAGATAGATAGATAGATAGATAGATAGATAGATAGATAGATAGATAGATAGATAGATAGATAGATAGATAGATAGATAGATAGATAGATTTGAAAGGTGCTCTATAATGTAAATACTATGACATGTAGACTACAGATTATTAGCAACACATGTACATCTGCTTATCCATTAAATTATCTGTTCAGCCAATTATGTGACAGCATCACAATGCCAGAGATAGGTCAGGAGCTTCAGTTCATGTTCACATCAAACACCTGAATGGGTAAAAATTGTAATCTCATTGATTTCAACTGTGGGATGATCATTGGTACCAGTTAAGCATTTCTGTAAGTGCTGATCTCCTGGGATTTTCAAACACAATAGTTTCTAGAGTTTATTCAAAATGATGTATAAAATAAACAAAAAAAAATCCAGTGAATGGCAGTTGTACAGATGGAAATGGTTTGCTGATGATAGAGGTCAGAAGAGAATGGCCAGACTGGTTTTGACAGACAGAAAGACAACAAAAACTTAGATAACCACTCAATACAACTCGGATGAGCAGAAATGCCTCTCAAAACACACTGAAACTTGAAGCAAATAGGCTATAACTGCAGAATACTCCACTCCTGTCAAAGCAAACAAGAGGAAGCTGAGGCTGCAGTAAGCACAGGCTCACCAAAACGGGGCAGCTGAAGACAATAAAAGCATAACCTAGTCTGATAAATGTCTATTTCTGCTGATGGTAAGGTCTGAATTTGGCACCAGCAATATGAATCCATACATCCAACCTGCTTTGAGACAACAATACAGGTTTGTTGGTAGTGTAATGATGTGGGGAACATTTTCTTGGCACACTTTGGACCCATTAATACCAACCATCCCTTGAATGCCTCTGCCTATATATAGTATTGTTGCTAACTGTGTGCATCCCTTCATAGCCACAATTTACCCACTTTCTAATGGCTACTTCCATCATGATAATACACCATGTCACCTCAAAGTGGTTTCATGAACATGCCAATTAGTTCAGTGTTCTTCGGATCTGAATCCAGACAGAACTTCTATGTGATGTGGTTGAACAGGAGATCTGCAACATGAATCTGCAGCTTGACAAATCTGCAGAAACTGCATATTGCAATCATGGCAACATGGGCCAGAATCTCAAAGAAATGTTTCCAGCATTTTGTGGAATCCATGCCATGAAGAATTGAGGCTGTTTTGTGAGCAAAACGAGGCCCTTCCCAGTATTAGTGTAGTGGTCCTAATAATTTGCTCAGTGATTCTATCTATGTATCAAAGTCTATTTGCATTCCATGCATAGCAGATTATTTGAAGCATACTTTATACTATAAAGTATGGTACTCAATAGGCGGACTCCGGTCCGCATCCGGACCCAAATACGGTTAAATCTGGACCGACGCCAAAACAAACATGCAAATTTAATCATAATCCAAATGAGTTCTCAATGAAGTGCGCAATTGTGATTCCGCGCGATATATCTTTGAGGTTTCTACTCGGTTTGGTTGCTTCATCTATGTCCAATCACACCAGTTGTAACAGTATCGTTCCCACTACTCCCCGCCTCCCCCCCAATACTCGCTCGCTCATTCACGGCAGCCAGATTTATGTACCGGTCACGTGCTCTGGGTCAGGCCGGTGAACAGGCAGTCTCATCACTCGCAGGCAGTGCAAATTTCGATAACTGGATTTTTTTTTGCTGACTGAAAGTGAAGATGGCTGGCTCAAGACAGTACATTGATAAGAAAAGAAAAGTTGATTTTGAAAACCGCGAATTTAAGAGTGAGTGGACAGAAAAGTATGCGTTCGTGCTCCCCGTGGGAAGCAGAAAACCAATGTGTTTAATCTGCAACGAGACGGTAGCAATAATCAAAAGTGGTAATGTGAAACGCCATTATGAAACCAAGCATGCACATTTTGAACAAAATTAACCTCAGAACTCAGAGGTAAGGACCATAAAAATAAAGCAGCTGAAATCATCATATGAAGCTACAAGCAGTGTAATAGTTAGATCAGCCACACAACAGGAGCGGGCAACAGAAGCCTCACTTAGAGTAGCATGGGTCCTGGGAAAAAACAAGAAACCCTTCTCTGATGCTGAAGTAGTCAAAGAGTGTATGAGTGAAGTGGTGACTGCACTGTTTGAAGGGACTCAAAAGGATGAAATAATCCAGAAAATAAACCAAATACCCTGTTCTGATTCCACTGCTGCAAGACGAGCTGAAATACTCGCTGATGATTTGCTTGAACAACTTAGTTCTGCTATAAAAAAAGCCAAATTCATTTCATTGGCTGTGGATGAATCCACAGATATCACGGACAATGCACAACTCATGGTCTTTGTCAGATTTTTTGATGAAGAAAAGGGAGAATTTCATGAAGATGTTTTGGGTCTCACAAACCTCCATGGACACACAAGGGGGGATGATATCTATGAAGCAGTGACACAGATGCTTAGAGACAGAGCGATAGACCTGAAGCATGTTGTTTCCATTGCTACTGATGGCGCACCATGTATGATTGGGAAAGAGAGGGGATTAGTGTCACGCTTGAGAACTCACCACCCTGACCTCATGGCATACCACTGCATAATTCACCAGATGGTTTTGTGTGCCAGCCTTGGAGAAAGGTACTCAGAAGTAATGACAACAGTCATGAAACTAGTCAATTATCTGAGAGCATCCTCTGCTTTGCAACATCGTTTATTGCGCTCATTTCTAATAGAGGTGAATGCAACATTTGATGATTTGCTCCTTCACAACAATGTCCGGTGGCTTAGTAAAGGCAAGGTACTGGAGCGTTTTTGGGCACTGCGGAAAGAGCTGGAGACATTTCTGTTGGATCAGAAGAGTGCAAAAGCCACACCGTTTGTGGATTTCATGAAGAATGACGAGAAAATGGAAATTGTTGCTTTTCTAACGGACATTACTTCCCATCTTAATGACCTTAATATGAAGCTCCAAGGCAAAAACAGCACAGTGTGTGACCTCATGTTAGCTGTCCGTGCTTTCCAGAGGAAGCTGGAGGTGTTCAAATGTGACTTACAGCAGGACCTGCTTCACTTCCCAAGACTTTTGGATCAGACTGCAGGAAAACATCACCATCACAATTATGCTGAATTCCTGGACAAGCTGATTAAAAATTTCCAAACTCGCTTTGAAGATTTCCCTTTGGGAAAACAAGTCTTGCTGTGCATCGAAAATCCATTTCTTGTCAAAAATATTGCAGAATTCTCAAATGAAGCCACAAAAGTCTTCCAATGGGCCAGTGCTGCTTCTCTGCAAACAGAGTTAATTGAGCTACAAGAAAACCTAGCACTGCAGGAATCTCACTGTGACCTTGTCACCTTCTGGACAAAGATGGTTACTGCGGCAGGTGTTCCTCTCCTGCAGAAGATGGCCCTTCAAATTCTTACAATGTTTCCCTCAACGTACTGCTGTGAATCTGCCTTTTCCACTATGAACATGGTGAAAAACACATACCGCAACACCCTCACCAATGAACATTTACATCAGTGCCTCCGCCTTGCCCTCACACCTTTTATGCCCAAGTTCAAACAACTGGTGGCACAAAGAAGGTGTCACCTTTCACACTAAAAGGCCTACCATGTCATTTTTTTGTGTATAGTTCTAAAGTTTGGGGATTGCCTTTTTTTGGAGTTCTCTATTTGGAATTTGACCGTCACTTTTCCGGACCTCAGACTGAATGGAAATTTAGTAAGTGGACCTTTCAAATTTATATTTGAGTAGCCCTGCTTTATAGGAAGCTAGTTCTAATTAAAGAGATAAGGTATTTCATGATTTGAATGCAGTGATAGATAGATAGATATCAATTTTAGTATAGTTGGCAGGATAAGAAAGATATTAAAGGAACTATATAATAGATAGGAAAGGCGCTATATAATAGATAGATATGAATGACACTGTGTAACTTAAACACTGTTATAGATAGCACTGGCATATCTTTTTTTTATTACATGGTGCTCTAATAGCGGACGTTTTGATCAATATGGCCCGTTTGATAACATTATTAATCTAAATTACTTTTTTTTTTTTATCTTAACGTAAACTGTATTTTGAATTAATATTCATAATCACGTCAAATGCACATTCAGTACAGTACCTCCTTTATGAGAATAATACTGTTTAGTTTGGCCTTGAATTGTACTTAGCGACTCACGGCATATTTACCCATTTCAAGTGGTTTAAATTTCATTCCTGGTTAAACTTGGTTATGAAGAATTCATAATTTTTTTAACCCTGTTAATCCTCTTGTAGGAGCGCGGGTAGGAGAACATATCCAAACTTCATTGGGGACAAGACAGAAATCATTCCTCGCTGTGGTGCTCGGAAAATGCATTTTAGACACTCGTACACACATACACACTAGGATTGCATAGCTAATTCAGAGCCATCAGTATTCCTAACATGCAAATACTCAGGATGTAGAGGAAACCAAAGAAATACACCGGCGAACATAAATATTGTGACGTGTCTTGCCATTGCATGGGCTATAGGGAAGGGAAGCAGTGTTGGGGTGGAGTCTTGAGGGAACCCTGTTTGTAAGGGCTTGGGGCACCTCCCTAGAGAGAGAGATGAGTGACAGGGATCTGGGTTAATTAATTAATGGGGCGTGATAAAAAGTGGTGGGTGGCCGGAAGTTGGAGTTGGAGGCTGGAGAAAGTGAGGAGAACAGTATAAGGTGGAAAAGAAGGGAAGTAACTGTTTGGAGAGTAAGAAAGGTAGATAGGACGAAGGTGATTAGTCTGTTATTTTGGAGGTGTCCCCGTGACCCAGACAACGGGCGGCTGTAGGGCACCGTTTATATCGCGGCTGACTGAATAAAAAGCCAGTCGGCATTTTTGGAAGACTTCCCCGGACAAGCGGCTCCTGAGTGTGTTATTCGACGGGACGTCACAATATTAAAAAGTGCAAAACGGCCATTAACGGTAATCAAGTCGCAATTTCTGTAAACAGTAATAAAGTCATAACTTATTTTCACTAATGTTAAAACACGCGAAAACGACACTCTCCTTTCAGTTTCAACAATACCCAGAACTGAACTTCAGTGACTGAAGGCACAAGTAAAACAAAAACGACTGGCTATGTGACAACTGACCAATGACCTGCACGGCTTAACTTTCTTAACCAATCAGTTTCGCCACCAAGACATTTTAGCCCCACCTATCTTATTACAACGGTGAAGAGGTTGGTCGCTGTCACATGATGTTCACGTGATTCTGGTTCCTGCCTATCATGGCGGCAGTCTCGGTCTTTCAGAGGGTAAGGACTGGATCAAAATTAAGGGACCAGTATGACCAAGAAGGCAATATTATTCAGGTAAGCATAGCGTGAGATTTACATGTGTATGAAATGGTTTTGGCATGTGCGGGACCAATGCTCTAGGTTAATTGTTTATTTCTTTATCAGTTTACTTATTACATTCGTCTGTTTCACCGATGAATTTGTAGTAGTTTATTCCAATAATTCTTAGCAAGCACAGATATAATATCTTAAGGCAAGGTCTTAACAACGGTGAGTGCTGCCTTTTAGCATTATTGTGTAGTCCTTTGTAACCCGTGTATAATATGCTGTTCCTAATTGCTGGCAATAATGCATTTACAGAGTGATATTTTTAAATGACATTACTGTATATCCAATGACATGGACATGCGCCCTAAAGGAGAGGCTCGCATTCTGATAATCAAGATTTATTATATGCAGCTGTAACTTGCATTTTGATTTTCGAGCTTTGTTATATACAGCACCTTATGATATGTGTATTGCCCCAAATGCGATACTAAATAGCGGTAAATAATCGAGACCTAACGGACTCGCGCATTTTGTGAAAAAGTAATTTTTTGTATTTTTATCTATTTATTAGGCACACATTTTGAGTTCTTTCCGTTTTGATCACGCACCCATATAACTTAAGTAAGAGGTCACAAATTCACAGAGTGTGGGAAATTATCTGTAGGATTAGGTTCCTTCAGAACAACATTGGCACCGAACCCTTATTTAGTTTTGCCAGTTACAGGAAAGAATTAAAAAAGAAAGCTGACACCATGTTTATATAAAAGCACAGACTGTAAGAAAAATCAAAAAATGTCATAGAAAAGGAGGAGGAGCACCAAAAGAAGGTGCTTAAAGAAAGGTGCAGCGAGTATACATATTTGAATACAAAAGCATGAATCAAATTTGAGGTTAAAAGGTTATATTAAAAGGCAAGATTGTAAGATACCTTTATTGTCACTGTACAATATAATGAAATATCGTTTGGAGCAAGCCAATAGATGCCTCAGATGAAGGGATATAACAGTAGACCTTAAACTAGAAGTACACATTTAAAAGTTAACATTAAGCAATGAGAAGCACAGTTACTATTAACAGTTCCAAGTATACACAGTAAAAGTCAAGGTGTGTATATAATGTAATTACTCCGGACCTACAGGCTGTCAAATAAACGAACCACATGCTGTGGCGCAGTGTAAAGGGGCTTCGTCTCTGACGCTGATGTCTGAGGTTCGATTCCTCGAGAGTGGAGCAGTAAAGTGTGTACGCCCGATGAGCCCAAGTGAGGTCGAAACATGTGTCGCGTACTCTGCTTTATTTGACAGTAACCTATGCAACATATATAATATGAAATCATATTGAGAATTAGTCAGTGTAATGGTCATGTACAAGTGTGTGGCTGATGCAGATGTTCAGTTCAATCAGTGGTGGTTTCTGTTACAGGACGGAGCAATGATCGCTGTGCATTTAATCGGCTCTGATGCGCCGGCCATAGGCGTGAAAATGGGGTGGGATTGGATTCTCTACAAATGTTCTTTGCATTTTGGCTGCAGCGGAGGTAGTGAAGATATCTCTAGGTGATCGTAGCTGAGTGCCAGCCATTTTGATAATATACTGGAGAGTCTTCCTATTCTCAGAGGTGCAGCCAGGTTACCACATCGTAATGCAGTACGTGATGAGAGACTATGTGGTGCACCAGTAGAAGTTGACCAGCAGCTGTTGTGGGAGTTGTGCTTTTCTTTAGGCTCCTCAGAAAGTGAGGCCTCTGAAGACCTTTCTTAGCCATCGCTGTCTTGTTTGTTGTCCATGACAGGACCTGGCTGACATGGACTCCGAAGAATCTGAAACTCTGGACTTTCTCCACCCTTTCGCAATTAATGCTGATGGGTCTTCTGAAGTCCAGAATCAGTTCTTTTGTTTTGTTGGAATTGAGTGCAAGGTTGTTGTTATTATGGCTCCAACTCCCCAGATTCTCGACCTCTTCTATATAGGCTACTTCGTCATTATTGGGGATCAGGCCTATTGCAGTGGTGTCGTTTGTAAACTTTATTATGATGTTAGTATCAAGGTTAGTTTTGCAGTCGTTTGTGAAAAGGGAGTAAAGGAGAGGGCTCAGCACCCAGCCCTGTGGTACCCCAGTGTTCAGTATTCTGGATAAAGAGGCTTGCGTACCCATGTGCACAGTTTGTGGTCTGTTAGTGAGAAAATCCAGGTGCGCAGGTGTGAGTTGAGACCCAACTTGTTTAGTTTAATAGCCAGCTTGTTGGGGGTGGGATGGTGTTGAAGGCGGAGCTGTAGTCGATGAACAGCATCGGCACTTAGCCGTTCCTCTGCTCCAGGTGTGACAGAGCAGTGTGAGGGGCAACTGTCGGGGTCCTCAGTTGACATGTTTGTCCTGTAAGCAAACTGGTATTGGTCCAAGGAGGAGGGGATGTTGCTTTTAATGTGTCTGAGCACAAGTCAATCAAAGCATTTCATAACAATAGGGGCCACTTGGTGATCATCACTCCAGGACCTCATCATTGCTTGTTTTGGAACAGACACAATTGTAGCGGAATGTTGGCAATTGGGTACAGCGGCCTGTTCTAGAGAGATATTAAACAGGCTAGTGAACACTGCTGTCAGCTGTTTTGCACAATGCTTTACAGTAAGATCCATCCATGGACTGCCTTATTAGTATTACTGTGGCTTAGAGCCCATCACACTGCATGTGCATTCAGCGCCACAGTGCTGTGTTAGTTTGGTGATAGGTTGGTTGCTGTCCTTGTCAATCCGTACGTCTCAAGGCTGTACTTGTTAAGTGTTTAGAGCCATATTTTTTCAACCTTTTATTGTGATAGCACCCGTAAGTCATTTATTTTGTGGCACCCCAGTTCATTTTCTGTTAGATCTTCTTTTCAATATCGGCAGCATCCAATGTTGCCAGAGTTACAGTCATGGCCGAAATTATCAGCACCCCTGGAATTTTCTCAGAAAAAGCACCATTTCTCCCAGAAAATTGTTGCAATTACAAATGTTTTGGTATACACATGTTTATTTACTTTATGTGCATTGGAACAACACAAAAAACAGAGAAAAAAAGCCAAATCTGACATCATGTGACACAAGACTCAAAAACTGGCCTGGACAAAATTATTGGCACCCTCAACTTAATATTTGGTTGCACGCCCTTTGGAAAAAATAACTGAAATCAAGCGCTTCCTATAACCATCAACAAGCTTGTTACACTCCTCAACTGGAATTTCCCACCACTCTTCTTTTGCAAACTGCTCAAGGTCTGTGAGATTTGAAGGGCGCCTTCTCCCAACAGCAATTTTGAGATCTCTCCATAAGTGTTCAATCGGATTTAGATCTGGACTCACTGCTGGCCACTTCAGAACTCTCCAGCGCTTTGTCTTCAACCATTTCTGGGTGCTTTTAGAGGTATGTTTGGGGTCATTGTCCTGCTGGAGCACCTGTGACCTCTGACGAAGACCCAGCTTTCTGACACTGGGCCCTATATTGCGCCCCAATATCTTTTGGTAGTCTTCAGATTTCATGATGCCTTGCACACAGTCAAGGCATCCAGTGCCAGAGGCAGCAAAACATCCCCAAAACATCTTAGAACCTCCACCATGTTTGACTGTAGGTACTGTGTTCTTTTCTTCATAGGCCTCATTCTGTTTTCTGTAAACAATAGAATGATGAGCTTTACCAAAAAGCTCTACCTTGGTCTCCTCTGTCCACAAGACGTTCACCCAGAAGGATTTTGGCTTCCTCAAGTACATTTTGGCAAACTCCAGTCTGGCTTTTTTATGTTTCTGTGCCAGCAGTGGGGTCCTCCTAGCTCTCCTGCCATAGCGTTTCATTTCGTTCAAATGTCGATGGATAGTTCGAGCTGACACTGTTGCACCCTGAGTCTGCAGAACCGCTTGAATATGTTTTGAAGTTGATTGGGGTTGTTTATCCACCATTCGGACTATCCTTCGTTGCAGTCTTTTATCAATTTTTCTCTTCCGTCCATGTCCGGGGAGATTAGCTACAGTGCCATGTGTTGTGAACTTCTTGATTATGTTGCACACAGTGGACAAAGGAACATGAAAATCTCTGGAGATGGACTTGTAGCTGTGAGATTGTTGATATTCTTCCACAATTTTTGTTCTCAAGTCCTCAGACAATTCTCTGCTCTTCTTTCTGTTCTCCATGCTTAGTGTGGCACACTCAGACACACAACAGAAAGGTTGAGTCAACTTTTCTCCATTTTAACTGACTTCAGGTGTGACTGCTATATTACCAGCACCTGTTTCTTGCCACAGGTGAGTTCAAACGAGCATCATATGCTTGAAATAAAATGATTTACCCACAATTTTGAAAAGGTGCCAATAATTTTGTCCGGCCCATTTTTGGAGTTCTGTGTGACATGATGTCAGATTTGGCTTTTTTTCTGTTTTTTTGTGTTGGTCCAGTGCACATAGGAAATAAACGTGTATATACAAAACATTTGTAATTGCAATAATTTTCTGGGAGAAATGGTGCATTTTCTGGGAAAATTCCAGGGGTGCCTATAATTTCGGCCATGACTGTATACATTTTATTGTGTGTTTAAGAATTACTTATGAAGGCTTTGAAATTGCTTAGGGCTGGGAGATCTGCATCTAAATTTATATTGTGACTATTTTGACCAAAAATGCAAGGGAGATGAGACGTGATCTTCTCGGAAGACAATTTGACGTCCCGCAAGAGACACTTTAACGTCACGCGAGACAAGGCAGTGAGACAACATTTAAAACAAGTTCACGGACATCTAAGTTAGCAGTTGTTGGAATGCTTTTGGCAGACACACTTCATGTGCTCCCAGCACTTAAAACAACAACAAGCGACGAGCAGAACACGCAGCTCGCCAGCAGCAGCAAGCCAGCAGATGATCCGACCGCTACTCCTTAGCGTGTGTTCAGCCCCCACCTCCCCTTCACAACACGAGCAGCAGAGATGCGAAGTGGCAAAAGGATTGGGGTCCAGAGTTGGTTTGTCATGTGGTGGGTGCGTCAATGCGCTGTATCAGTGCGTGCTCTTAACCTTAACAGCTGGTGTACAGCCTTTTAAATGATCGCAGCGCGACAAGCAGAAAACGCAGCTCGCCAGCAGCAGCAACAAGCCAGCAGATGATCCGACCGCTTCTCCTTGGCATTCGTTCAGCATCCCCTTCATAACGCGAGCGGCAGAAACACGAAGTGGCCAAAGGACAGCTGGTGTACGGGCTTTTAAATGATTGACGCGCAGTGCGACAAGCAGAACGCACAGCATGCCAGCAGCAACAAGCCAGCAGATGATCCGACCACTTCTCCTTAGCGTGTGTTCAGCCGCCCCCCCCTTCACAATGCGAGCAGTGTTACACGTCCTGCGAGAAAGAGATTTAACCACACCAGGGGCCGGAAATAAAGGACAAGTATTGTTTTTACAAAAGTTTTAAAGTAAAAGTGAAGATAATGCATATGTAACAATTCCCATGAAAATAACAACAATCTTTTTAAATTGTATATCCGGTAAACCAAACCCGGGGGTGGGCGAGCGAAGCTGAGCTGGGGGCAGAGCCCCCTAGTTTTTTCAAAAGAAAGACTGCAGTATCATATAGACAGATATGAGTCCCAAACCTGTCGTATAGTCTCACAATAATATGAAATATTACCTAAGAAATGTTTTTTTTTTCTTTATATAAGGAAACAATTTCATGAGTAGCTGTTCCTCAGAGAAACTGCTCAAATAACAGTTTTTGTTTTATATCTTCTCCACCTGTTTCTAAGCTTCCATTATATGTATTGCCTGCTTTGTCAACTAAAATGAAGGGGAAAAGAAGTCCGTTGACACCAGAAATTGGTCACTAATTAAAGAAAGAGGTTAGAATGAAAACCTGCGGCCATTTTGTGTTGGACCAGAGTTGGAGACCCCTGCTTTAGAGACTGTTGTGTATGAAAATCCCAGGAGATCCGCAGTTACAGAAATATTCAAACCAGGCTGTTTCACACCAACAGTCATGCAATGGTGGAAATCACGAAAATCTATTTTTTCCTCATTCTGGGTTTTGATGTAAACAGTAAATGAAGGTCCTGACCTGCATCTACTAGTTTTTTCTTTTTTTCATTGTACTGCTGCCCCACGATTGGCTGAACAGATAATTGGATAGATAAGCAGGTGTACAGGTGTTCTCAATAATTTACTCAGTGAGTGTATGTTTGATAGGAAATATGATAAATATGAGCCACCTCTGTCCTACTTAACAAAATCTTATTATTAAAAGTACAGTGGAACCTCGGTTTGCAAGCATAATTCATTCCGGAAACGTGCTCGCAATCCAAAGCACTCGTATATCGAAGCGAATTTCCCCATAAGAAATAATGGAAACTCCGATGATTCTTTCCACAACCCAAAACTGTTCATATAAAAATGATTAATGCAAAATATAAAGTAAAAATACATAAAACAAATTAACCTGCACTCTACCTTTGAAATGTATCCTGGTTGGTGTGAGTGAGTTTCTAATCTCTTGTGGGATTCCACCCAACGGAACGACACGCGGAAGAGCGTCCCGAAACAACTTCAGGCTCCCAGCGCTGTAGCAGTTTACCATAAAAGCGAATCCGAAATGATCGCAGACATGCTATAAGCGCCTGCCGTTGATGGGTGATACAAGGAACATTATAAATGTGCAGGGCACAGTATTACTCAGCCACTAACCTGTTCACGACCCTGCCTGACTGCTGTGTCTGTATATAGGAGAGCAGCAGATCCCGCTACAATAAATAACTGTGCTGTTCCTGTTTCAAGCTGAATAAAGCTGGTGCCACTAAAGTACTGAGACTCAGCTTCGTGTTTTGAGGTGCAAGAAAGAGACTCGCACGTTACAACACACACATACGTGGTCACAATGCTATAATAAACAGTATACGCTCATACGGATGTTGACTATATGAGTGAGGCACACAGACTGAGACCGAGAATGGGAGACTATTACCCACAATCCCGCAGCGAGAGAGAGAAGAACCAACAGTTCAGTTGTGATCACGTGACAACCGGCAGACAAAGCATATACGTACTACTCGTATTGCAAGACCTCGCTCATTTATCAAGTCAAAATTTATTAAAAATTTTAGCTTGTCTTGCAAAACACTCGCAGACCAAGTTACTCTCAATCCAAGGTTCCACTGTATTTCAAATCCCCACCAAACCTGATTATGTTCTCTTTGAAAATGTCAGTTATAATTGGAGTGCTCCTTTATTTAATGAGTAATAATAGTAAGGACTTCAGCTTGGCAATGATTTAATTATTCCTCTTGTATATATTTTTTTAAAGGTTGAAACCCGTGAAGATGAAGAGCAGAATGTTAAATTGGCGGAAATTCTGGAGCTCCTGTTGGCAGCAGGATATTTCAGGGCTAGAATCAAAGGCCTATCATCTTTTGATAAGGTAAAGTTAATCTTTACAGAAAATAAGCTTTGTCTTTAACGTTCATTTTTTTATTTGGTGTTACTCTAAGATTATAGTAAGTACATTTAGATCTGTTTTAGATCTGTAAGAGATTATTTTTCTTTGTTTGGTTATGTCCACACTACTATGTTTTCATGCCAAAATGATCTCTGTCCATACTTTTCAGATTATTTACAAAAGTATCTTTGTCCATAATAAAATGACCAAAAATGCATATGACACATTTGCTTGCCTACACACTGGGCATGCATGCATCGGCAGAAAAATCCTTGAAGGGGAGGTAACACCCCTGACCTCATGATTTTTGTCAAAACTGTAGCGAACAGTAAATTACTGTATATGCTTTTTGTGAAGGTATGCTTCATTCAAGCTGTGCAAAACTCATCTTGGATGCCTACAAGTGATCAACGCAACAAGTACCAATTTTAAACAAGACTTGCATGCCCACTGTGTTGGAATAGGGCCACATAATAAACATGAACTAATCAATGCATGATTAGAGTCTACGTTTTCAAAAACTGTATTTTCACTTGTCCATGTTACAATGTTGAGGCTGTTTTTTAGAATTATGTGGCTCTGCAGAGTGTTTACAAAGGTATTCATTGTCATGGGTTTGAAATGCCAGGGCAGGTATGAAAGGCAAAAACCGGAGATAATGTCTGCATGTTTAAAGAAGAATGTAATAGTGTGAATGAATACAGATTTTAATTTGTTTGAAGTGTTATAAACCGATTATATTTGGGTCTATTTTAATATTGGGTTTGCTGGTAAAAGGCTGATTAAGCATGCTACACAAAGTCAAACTACCGTATATACTCGCGTTTAAGTTCTCCTGCGGACAAGACGGGACTTGATTTTGCCTTATAATTTCCGGTATTTTATAATGTCGGTCATATAAATTGAATGTGGAAGACTCACGCTGTTGGCCAAAGAGATTATGATATGCTAACGCCCACCTGAGTATGGAAGCGTATTAGGGCCACGGAGAAGAAAAAAAAAATACGGACACAATGAAGAAAAAAAAAAGTATAGGTCAAGAATAAAGTTGAAGAGAGGAAGTCAGTTTACGAAGCATGTACCAAGTAACATGGGTCAGGGAACACTTAACACAAAGCATTTAATGAGCCACATTACTTATGATGGGGTTTAAGAAAACCTAGTAAATTAAACATTGATTTTAAAATTACATTTACAACGTTCTACTTTAATGACAAAATAAACTACGAGAATAAAGTCGACATGTGGAAAGGCTGAGAATATATCGGCATGTCGACTTTAATCTCGACATAAACTTCGAGATTAAAGTGGAAAGGCTGAGAATATATCGGCATGTCGACTTTAATCTCGACATAAACTTCGAGATTAAAGTGGAAAGGCTGAGAATATATCGGCATGTCGACTTTAATCTCGACATAAACTTTGAGATTAAAGTGGAAAGGATGAGAATATATCGGCATGTCGACTTTATTCTCGTAGTTTATTTTATCATTAAAGTAGAACGTCGAAAACTTAATTTTAAAATCAGTGTTTAATTTACTAGATTTTCTCAAACCCCGTCCTAACCCATGTTACTTGCTACATGCTTCGTAAACTGACTTCCTCTCTTCTTATCCTCGACTTCATTCTCAACATATAATTTTTTTTTTTTTCTTTTTCACTGTGTCCGTATTTTTTTTTTTTCTTCACCGTGGCCCTAATACAATTCCGTACCTGAGATAGTAAACACGGAGTATACTGCCTTTTTTTTTTTTCTTTTCTTTTCTTCCTTATGTATTGTGCCTTCATGACCACACAGTAATACCCGAACTCTTCCGAAGCGATGTTTGCACAAATTTGTGTTTTTTTGTATCTCACACCCTCATACAACTTTATCGTAAGAGGAACCCTTATCTATGATGGAGTGTTCGATCAGAAGAAAATTTGAAGCTGGTTTTAAATTAAATGTCATTGAAGTAACGAAGGAAATTGGTAACTGCGCTGCTTCAATAAAATTTGATGTGTCTGAGAAACTGATGCGAGATTGGAGGAAGCAAGAAGATGGGGGGGGGGGGGGGGGGGGGGGTCTGATTTTTATAATTGATTTTTCTGGTTTCAAGACCCGACTTCTACACGAGTATATACGGTATACAATGAAACCGAAATTAAACACAAAATGCTAGTGCCACATAAGGCCCCTTAAGGTTTTGTGTGTATGAAGTTTAATTCATTCTGTGTTTTGTGTAGGTAGTATCAGTCTTCATAACTATAATGTCACTTTTGTTTCATTTTTTTATTTTGCTTGATTGTATTGTTATATGCTAATGCAAGTCCAAAAACGTGCATTTAACAGGACAGGAGTGACACGAAGATAAGCAAATTGAAAGTGCCAGCAGAGTGAGAATGTCTTGACCTACTTCTAGAAGTCACAAGTGTTACACAGCTTAGTAAAAGTTGTGGCTCATTTCATTCTGGTTAATAAGTTCATAACAACAGGGACATTTATGCAGATCCTACCAAATTAATAGTTGCCCATTATTTTGCTTTGCGTTTCTCACTTAAAGTACAATTCAAGCATAATATATCCAAAATTCCTGGTGGAATTTTTAAAGAAATTCCCATGAGTTGTGCATTGATTGCATTAGATAATTAAAAACATGCATGAGTTTTTTTTTTTTTTTTTTTTTGAGTATGACAGTTTTTTGACTTTTAGAAAAACTTGACTTTTATTAAAACTTTTTCCAATGAAAATACAAAAATTATAACACTTAGGGGTGTACTCACTTTTGTTGCCAACGGTTTAGACATTAATGGCTGTGTGTTGACTTATATTGAGGGGACAGCAAATTTACACTGTTGTTCAAGCTGTACACTGACTACTTTACATTATATCGAAGTGTCATATCTTCAGTGTTGTCCCATGAAAAGATATAATATTTACAAAAATGTGAGGGGTGTACTCACTTTTGTGAGATACTGTATCACATCTATCTATCTATCAGAGAGAGAGTGAGATAAATATAATGTGTGTATTTATGTATATATGTAATTTATATATATTTTTAATAGGTTGTTGGTGGAATGACGTGGTGCATTACCACTTGCAATTTTGATATAGATGTTGATTTGCTTTTTCAAGAAAACTCAACAATTGGTCAAAAAATGTAAGTATAAAATGTGTAATATTATAAAGAAAAAACGTATATTTAGAAGATAGGAAGCACTTTTCTGAATTTTTTTATATTTAGTCTCTGACAGTGCCTTGGTGTTTTTTTTTTAGAATACGTCATTTTTATTTGTCTCCCACCTCTAACTTGGTGCCTATAGATTACATCTGTCTCATGATAATAGGTTATTTAAGAATAAAATCAAGGGATTGCCTTTGTTTCCTTAAAGTGTTACAAATTGGGGACAGAATCTGTAGGTAATATGTATTGGTTACTAGGTGTTTCTTGATGAATGTTACTTGGAGTTTACATTTTATATAAAATTTGTATAGTGCAATATACATTTTATAAAGGTACTGAAAATATGTTTAGTTTGTATATCGATAACATGTTGGTTATACAAATGAGTATTCTTTGGAATTTAAATTGTTGATTTAATATGCTTTTGTGGGTTTTTACAAGCATTATTAGATTGGATCTAACATGTTTTTTTCTTTATATCAAAAGAGCACTGACTGAAAAAATTGTGTCTGTGTTGCCAAAAATGAAATGCCCTCACCGCCTGGAGCCTCATCAGATACAGGGCCTAGACTTTATTCACATTTTTCCTGTTGTTCAAGTAAGTGACTTAAATATTGTACTTTAGAACAAAGTAATTGATTTATGAAATCTTTGAAAATGCTGTAACAATGTACAGTTAACTCGGTATTATTTTTAGTGGCTAGTGAAACGTGCAATTGAAACAAGAGAAGAAATGGGAGATTACATCAGGGCGTACTCCATTTCGCAGTTCCAGAAAAGTCACAGTATACCGGAGGTATGACAGACACCCAAAAAAAATAAAAACAGTGTAATTTAAAAATGTTTAAAGACTGTTCTACAACAACAACATTTATTTATATAGCACATTTTCATACAAAAAGTAGCTCAAAGTGCAAACATCAGGGTTATCAGTGATTGATCAGCTGTTTCTTTTTACTTTTCTGTTCAAGGATGATGATTTCAAGTTGAGTAAAGAAAAGGCAATTAAAACTGTTCTAAATGTTTCTGTAAGTACAGTAATTATTTAACATATTTGTTGTATTGTTTCATATTGCTGAGTGGATATGTCTGCGTTCACATTGTAGGAAAGTGTTTGGAGTGCACAGGACCTTAGGACATTTTGGTTTTCTTTTAGAAGGCCTGTTTATTACATAGTAATTTGGCGTACTATACAAACAGAACCACCATAACAGACTGAAACCAGATATTTTTAAATTTTCAAAGCTGTAATCTTAAACAGATGTGCTGCGCACACCTGCTTTTTCTACTGTTTAGATCTATAACCTCCTGCTTCCATTTCAGGCAGAGAGTGGTGAAACAACGTGGGTGGCTGGCTGAATAATGCTCATTTCCACGCAGAAGGTGCAAACAATGTAAACTTAAATCTTTGCAATGATAAAGAATGAGACATTGGCTAATTAAGGGGTTCAGGTTGGAGCCCATTTGCCTTCTTGGTTGCTACTGAGCAATTTCACACACATACCCTTGTGTAAAATATGCCATCATTTTCTAAAAATCATAATACAAGTTTCCTTTGTGCATCAACCTTGACAGTTTCTTTTTCCTTTCTCATATATGAAGTGTAGGGAAAGTATTGTAATCGTCCAAAGATTCGATGTCAAGATTTTGATGAATCTCGACGTTTTAGACCTCCCTGACTTTCCCATGTATGATGTTTAGAGAAAGTATTTAAATCTTCCAAAAATTTCATGTCGAGATTTTGATGAATCTCGACGTTTTAGACCTCCCAAGTCCAAAAATACCATTTGTTGGAATTGTGTGTGTGTGTGTGTGTGTGTGTGTGTGTAAAGACAATAACTAGAGTACGCTTTTACTTGGATCAACCAAATTTTGCACACAAGCATTTGGTACAAAACATAGATTTCTATCAACTTTTGGGCTATTTCTGTTAACCGGAAGTGGTACTTTAGCTTTTATTTATGCAGCTGCAGAGTCTGATTTATTCAACTTTTACTTGTATAATAATTTTTCAGTATATTATTAAAATGATTTGTTGACGGATGTTTTAATGTAATAAAAATATAAACATTGCTTGCGGTTTACTCCTCAAATGTCCATCCCCATATCTGAGTATACAAGAAAGTCTAGGAGAGACCACTCCCGATTTTTTGATTATTAACTAATGGGAAAAGCTAGATATCGGCTAACTAGAAATGCGTAGTGATTTGAATGGTCCCCTCTCTGTTGTAAAACAACGTATTAATTACAAACTGTCTTTGAATATCTGTGTTATAAACACAGTCACACCTTTTTCATATCTCCAAAATAAATCTGGATAACTGAACAATAAATTATTCATTTTTATAGCATTTATTGATTTCTTGTTTGTTTAGTGGTTAATATTTTGTATATTCGAGCATCACAATGAGATTTTTATTTTTTGTAAACATTTACACAGATATTTGAGAATTATGTTTAATACTACTTTCACATATTGTTCTTTCCAGGAGGTTTATAAACCTCAGAGAAAGTACAAAAGGCAGACCGGTGCTGAAGAACTAACTGATGAGGAATCAAGAGTCCACTCAACATTACTGGAATATGGAAGGTGGGCACCTAACTTATCCTCTCTCAATAGCAAACGTAGTGAAAAATTCATCCATATTTTATTATAGAATCATGGTATTTTCTTAATGGCAGCAGTGATATTGCCTTAATGCTGTCTTTTGTTTTGATATTTTAATGTGTTAGAGATATTCCCCACTGGTTTTCACAAGTTGAGTGTCAGAATTAAAGGCAAGTATTGTGTACTTGTTTAATTGCGTGGTTTGTTATTTTCCCTCATTCTGCCATCCACTTCCAAAAATGATTTTCTTTTCTCTCTCTCTCTCGCTGCATTTTTTAGTCATTCACTTTTTCCTTTTCAGATTCTTTTCTGAGACGGATTTGTTTTTTGAAAAGATATAGGTACAGATGGCATCTAAATTAGTATGGTCATCTGTCAGCTTTTTTTTAATTCTTATTATTTCTTAGCTACTTGTTAAAGAGAGAAATGGCAACTATTAAAATCCAGACAACATAGTGTGTTCCAATTGCATTAGTGATGCAGAAAGTATGCACTGCAGCCTTCCAGGAACTGAGTTTGATACCCCTGCTCGAGACCTTAGTGACAGCAGACACTGAGAGTAGAAAGAAAGGCAAGGCTGGCGGTGTTTTAAAGTTAACATCAACTTTATTTTCTCTCCTGTCTAATGTGGTGAAAGCACTCATTGGTCTAGATAAGAGGGTTATGTTCATTTACTTTCCTCTTTTTAACCATCATATTATTGCTCCTAGCTCAGTGGTTCTCTGTGCCTACTGTTGTTATTACCACAGTTGTATAACTTTTTACCTATTTGCTGAGAACAAAATAAGAGTCTTAAGTAATAGCAATTACTTGGAGATGTCTACAATATTACAGGCATGCTTAAGAAAATGAAGCTTTTTACTGATTGAATGGTAAATAATATGTCATCAGTATATCCGAATGTTAGTCTGTGGTGTCATTTTCAGGGCTGTGGAGTTGGTAGCTAAATCCTTTGACTCTGACTCTGACTCATTATTTCCGGTACATCTGACTCCGACTCCCCTGTATTTAATATGCTAATGTATTTTCCATGTTGATTGAAGGAAGGCAACATACACGTCATTTAACCACAGAATTACTGGCTAGGAAGCTGACTCTCTACCGTATTGGCCAAACACAAGAACCCCTGAACACACATCAGGCCATAGCACACACCTCCACCTACATCATTACACTTGTTTACACTCGAATGAACTTGTTAAACACATTATATCTGAAATAAAATGAAAACACTTTTTGTAATGTACCATAATCCAGATTACACTATGTGAATGTCAGGGTGTATAATAGCTCAGCTGAACTTCACACTAGTAGTAAAACATCTATGCACTGGGCTTTATTCTTACATCAGAGAAATACTTAATTATGACTATTGTTTTTGAAATGGGACATTTGAACTTGCTGTATTTTTTTTTTTCATTACAATTTAAATTTATTAGCAGTCGGTACATTTTTGCCAAATCTGACCCTGACTCCAGGTACCCAAAATTGACTCCAACTCCACAACCCTGGGGCCTCATGTATAAACAGTGCGTACGCACAGAAATGTAGCGTACAAATGTTTCCACGGTCAAATTCCGATGTATAAAACCTAAACTTTGCGTAAAGCCACGCACATTTCCACGGTACCTCATACCCTGGCGTACGCAATTTCTCCGCTCGGTTTTGCAGAATGGCGGCACCCAGCGTCAAAGCAGTGCTACTGTTCCTGTGTGGTCACCCTTTCTGTCTTAGATCCACATTCCTGACGCGGCTTTATAAATACACTGAAACTAACTGCATATTGTTTATTAGTGTAATGCATCTGATTGTAATTAACCTGCAGCAATGTAATGGTCCAGGGAATAGCCATAGTATTCCAAATACCATAACTGCTTTAGCGTTGTTACTCTCAATGCATCTTCTTCTTCTTTCAGCTGCTCCCGTTAAGGGTTGCCACAGCAGATCATTTTTTTCCATATTACTCTCACTGCACCACTCGGAGTATTTATATCACTGTATCTGAGTAAGGAATCACAGCAGCAGCTGATTGGAAAGAGAATTATCGGTATACAGCATGAAGCAGACGCTGCCTGAGCCACAGCAAAACGTTTCAGAGACTTTCCTGTATGGACTTCGCGGTTTAGAAAAAGTTTCATCCCAAGAACTATAAACGCACTCAATCAGTCCATCAAGTGCTCCTTGTAGAACTGTTTGCACTTATAAGTACAATTACCTCACTGTAAACCTGCACTACAGTTATAATATTGCACAACCTGCACCACTTTATAAAGCGCGTATTTACATATGATGACAATATCATTTTTAAGATGAAATGCAGCAAATTATGTTGATTATATTATACTGATAAAACATTAACTTCATGTAAATAATCTGTATTGTTAATAATTAAACATGTGAGGACACGGTGCCACAGCGCTAGCTAGTTCAGGGATTGTTCCTGCATTGCGTTGTATTCTTGCTGGTGCTGACGCGACACTGGAAGGATAGACAGATAGAATAATTAAACATGTACTACGAAGATATTTCAATGTTCCTTAAAAGTTTTGAAGAATCGGCATTCTAAGCTTACAAATGGCTTCACGTCTGTTACAGAGCTGATTGTGTGGCGATTGGGTATTTGGAGAAAGAAAAGTAAGGACAGGAATTGGAGGTTAGTACATTTTGAAGAGACAGTACTTCTGTAATAAATTATTTCATCGAAGGTCGCGCATGGCGCAGCAAGCCTCTTGCGTGAGACATGAACAAGCACTGCGCCACCGTGTTCCCATGTTTAATAACATGCTTTCATTCCTATCATCATGAACAAGACATCACGTATACATCTCAGTATTTTAATTATTCAGAGAGCTGTAATATCACGAATGTAATGGATTGTGTCCTGTCAGAGAAAGAGAAAGTCCATTTAAGAAGCAGGTAGTGATTCACACACACAGAGCACAAAGAAGATCAAATACAGAACACACCATTTAACGTGGTAACTTTAGTTACAATGGGATTTGAGAAACTAGTAAATTAAACGATTTTAAGATGAAGTTTATGATGTTCTACTTTAATGGCAACATAAACTACATGATTAAAGTTGAAATTTCGTGCTTTTTTCCCCACTGTGTGCCTATTTTTTTTGTCTGTACCCTAATAAGCTTTCATATGACACTCAGACGGTCGGCTACGACTCGCCTTTTCGCAGCGACTTTGATATGTGACTTCTTTTTTATTTCAGGCACTGTGCAACTTTGTGAACTTGAGCTTTCGAGTTTCTCCGACACTCTGTCACTCGATCAACATCCTTTTGTTGATTATACCACTGTTTAAACCAACAAATAGTACGTTTTTCCTTTGCCTCCACTTGGTATTCGCTGAAATTCTTATATTTTCCTCCATGCTTTTCCCATTGTCTTTTCACAGAAGGCTAGTTATATTGATTTGCATATTCAAAGAGGCGTAATTCTGGGAGGAGTTGGCGCGGGACAGAAGGCGCATGCACGTGCGTTACTTTTCACGCTGATCAGGTTTTATGTAGCGGAAGAACGTGGAAGTTTGTGAACGTACAGATTCCTGAATCTGGATTTTTCTGTGCGTACGCACATTCCCGCTTTTGTGCTTATGCCATGTTATAGTGTGAGTTCTACGCACAGCATTATACATGAGGCCCCTGGTCATTTTGTATTTATTATTTTGAGTAGTTTCTTGTTTTCATGAGATTCCTTTTCTAAGAGGCCAGAAATCTTATATTTTCAAAGCTTCTGTTTCATTTCATATTATTTACACATATCCTTTACTGCCTCCATCAACCCTTCTGTTTATTTCCTTCTTTATTTTGTTATTATTATTTTTTTTAATTCTCATTCAATCTCTTTGCTTATATGTCTGTCTGTTCACTCTCTACCAGGATGTTCCTGTCATTGTAGGTTCATTTCACTTATTTTGTTTTCCTGTTTTTCTTTTTGCAGTGAACATTTGTACATGCATATGCTTGTGTTTTTAATATCCTGTATGCACCACTTGAACAAAATACTGCAAGTGCTTGCTACTAATTTCTCATTTGTGCCAAGACTACTGAGACTTTCAACTCTAAATAATTTTCTGACTTAATGTACAGCAGACTCACCAGTAATATGAGTTTCCTGCCTTATTGTTTTACATTACAATCTGAAAAGTTTTTTTTTTTTTTTGGTAACATGAGACCTGTTAAAATATTTTTGTTTTATAATTATACTGAACAAGTGTGAAGTAAGTTGATAAAAATTTGGAATATGAGGAATTGGCTGTGAAGTTGAATGACTTTCTGTGCAAGACTTTGTAACCCTTTCACCAAATAAAGTTCCTGGGCCTTCTGTCATTCTGTAAACCATAATGCAATATGATAGAGTGATACAGGTATTCACAAAAATTCATTCAAAAATTATACTGGTAATTCAATGGAAATTACAATTTGCACAGATTCTTAAGCAAATATTTAAATGTATCCTTGTATTTCAAATGGTTGAAGAAGCAGCAGCATATGTGCTAGATCAGATGTAGAAAAGCACTTTACTAAGTGTAATATGAAAGAGCCAACATGACCAAACCAATTTTGGAAGGTGGTCTGCAGTGCTACATTTAGCATTGTGGGTTGAGTGTGAGCACTCCTAAACATCTGAATGAGCAGTCTCCATATTTCAGTAGGAAACTGCCATTGATGCAAGTTACAATGACTTTTCTCAAGTTGCACTGCCTTCGTCTGTTTACAAGGCCACAGAGGGACACAGGCATATTACTGCCAAGTTTTCTTTTTTCTGTTTTATGTCTCAAGAATGTACTTGTTGCATATTTTCCCATATATTATGTATTATGAAGGAAATGAATCTACTGAATTGAGTCTGTGACTTTAAAATGAGTTCATCAAGAACACGGAGATACAGTCGGACACTTGGTGAGGGTAAATTTTGCACAAACATTTGGATGTTTTTCTTCGCACGGAGAACTATAAACATATGGACTAAGTTACCAAGTAGTGTAGTAGATAGTAAGACTTTAAGGACTTTCAGAATTTATTTTGGAAGAATTAAGTGGGCAGCACTTAAAAGCATTGTTGGGCTAAATGGCTTGTTCTCATCTAGATTGTTCTAATGTAGTTGGACAGAGAGTAGTCTCTATTGCAGACACAACAGGTTGTTTTGAAGAGTCGGCTTTGAGCCGTACAGTGAATCCTGTAGAAGATCCACCAATATCTGAACCACTTTGTCAAAATTTATTGCATTTGATGCCCCAAAAATGTATATTTGTTTAAAACACCAGCTGGCAATGTTACTTGCTGACTTTTCATTACAATATGTACAATATGTGTGGTAAACTGTTCATGCTAATCTAATGCCAAATGGGAGTATAATGATCAGCAAGTGTATGCCACAGACTTTGAAAAGATGTTTCAGAAGTCTCTATTTTTCAGTTTATTATTTTGATATCCAAATAAATGAACTCCCATGTGTCTGTCAACAAGTGAAGGATTTAAAAAAAATTATATGCATTTATGTATTTTACTCTTTAACAACAAATGATCCCTTTAAAAATGTGTGGCATTATTGCAACATGTCCCAACAGTTGCAATTTTTAGAAGTGAAGTTACATTCACTAAAACAATTGTCAGAAAATTTGTAAAATTCATTTGAAAAATTCATAGTTCAATAATTCATAGAAACAATAGGTTTTTGTTATCTTCTTTTAATTGGGTGTTGTTGGGTATTTTTGATATCTTCTTCTGCAACTAAAATGAGTGGATTTTCCATGGTCTTTAACTTTTAATTTATGAAAAGCCAAGCGACATGCATGTTACACAAATTTTGTTGCTGCATGCTACAAACCTCAGAAACCAAAAATTTTAGTATGTAGCCAAATTATTTTACGCTATGTGACTACAAACATAACATTATTTTTTGTATTTGTCTCTTGTAGACGGTATGGATTTAGCAAACAAGCGAAACAAGACAAGGTGAGAGCAAGTTCTTACTGTATATCAAAAGAAATGTCTTCCTTTAAGCTATCAAAAATTCCAACATACTATATACTGTATACTCTCTCCGTACATCTGTAATACAACGCTTTATCTATTCACTTATCAAGCCATGCTTGGATTTTAAAACTAGCCAGATGTTATATTCTGTGTTTTAGACTGAAGAAAAAAAAGTATCTCTAACACCTGGGTTACCTTCTGGTATGTCAGAAGTGTCAGAAGAAGAGGATCTGCAAGCTGCTGAAGAGGTAAATATTACAACTTATTGATGTATATGCTTACATATGCAACACGAAAATGTTAGTTTTTGTTTTTGATTGTCTTTTCAAATTCATTGATAAATGTATAATTTAAGTTGCTAATTTAAAGCATTATAGCTACAGTCATATGAAAAGGTTTGGGAGCCCCTCTCAGCCTGCATAATAATTGACTCCTTTCAACAAAAAAGATAACAGTGGTCTGTCTTTCATTTCCTAGGAACATCGGAGTACTAGGGTGTTTTCCAAACAAAGATTTTTAGTGAAGCAGTATTTAGTTGTATGAAATTAAATCAAATGTGAAAAACTGGCTGTGCACAAATGTGAGTCCCCTTGTCATTGTGCTGATTTGAATGCCTGTCACTGCTCAATGCTGATTACTTGCAACACCAAATTTGTGTGATGAGCTCGTCAAGCCTTGAACTTAATAGACAGGTGTGTCCAATCATGAGATATAAAGGTATTTAAGGTGGTCAATTGCTAGTTGTACTTCCTTCCCTTTGACTCTCCTCTGAAGAGTGACAGCATGGGATTCCTCAAAGCAACTCTCAAAAGATCTGAAAACAAAAATTGTTCAGTCTCATGGTTTAAGGGAAGGATACAAAAAGCCATCTCAGAGGTTTAAACTGTGAGTTTCAACTGTAAGGAATGGAATCAGGAAATGGAAGGCCACAGGCACAGTTGCTGTTAAACCCAGCAGGTCTGGCAGGCCAAGACAAATACAGGAGCGACATATGAGCAGGATTGTGAGAATGGTGACAAACAACCCACAGATCACCTCCAAAGACCTGCAAGAACATCTTGCTGCAGATGGTGTATCTGTACATCGTTCTACAATTCAGCGCAATTTGCGCAAAGAACATCTGTATGGCAAGGTGATGAGAAAGAAGCCCTTTCAAACTCACGCCACAAACAGAGTCACTTGTTGTATGCAAATGCTCATTTAGACAAGCCAGATTCATTTTGGAACAAAGTGCTTTGGACTGATGAGACACAAATTGAGTTATTTGGTCAAAGCGCTTTGCACGGCGGAAGAAGAACACTACATTCCAAGAAAAACACCTGCTACCTACTGTCAAATTTGGTGGAGGTTCCATCATGCTGTGTGGATAGTTCTGGGACTGGGGCTCTTGTTAAAGTCGAGGGTCAGATGAATTCAACCCAATATCAACAAATTCTTCAGGATAATGTTCAAGCATCAGTCACAAAGTTGAAGTTACACAGGAGATGGATATTCCAACAAGACAATGACCCAACACACAGTTTGAAATATACAAAGGCATTCATGCAGAGGGAGAAGTACAATGTTCTGGAATGGCCGTCACAGTCCCCTGACTTGATTTGATGATTTGAAGCAGGCTGTCCATGCTCTGCAGCCATCAAATTGAACTGAACTGGAGAGATTTTGTATGAAGAATGGTCAGAAATACCTCCATCCAGAATCCAGACACTCATCAGAGGCTATAGGAGGACAGCATCTAGAGGCTGTTAGATTTGCAAAAGGAGGCTCAACTAAGTATTGATGTCATATCTCTGTTGGGGTGCCCACATTTATGCACCTGTCTAATTTGGTTTTGATGCATATTGCATATTTTCTGTTAATCCAATAAACTTCATGTCACTGCTGAAATACTGCTGTTTCCATAAGGCATGTCGTATATTAAAAGGAAGTTGCTACTTTGAAAGCTCAGCCAATGATAAACAAAAACCCAAAGAATTAAGAGGGGTTCCCAAACTTTTTCATATGACTGTATGTATTCATCAATATGAAGAATGACAGAAGTGCATAATGTAATAGCTCTCCACACTCCAAATGATACCAAAATTCGTCTCCTTTTTAAATTCCACGCCCTACTCCCCCTATAAAAAACACATATGGGAAGGTGTAAATACAAAAGTTATGAAAAGCTTCCTTTGTCTGCAAGGTTAGGTGTCTCTTTAACTGCTTTTTTTTATTTCCCATGAATATTTTAACCTTTCAAGTTACTTTGAATTGTGTGTATGTGTAATTCAGAATCTGTGAAATTATGTGACTTTCATGGTATTGAGTGCCCGATGGACTCACATGAGTGTTAAAGGAATAGTAACAGTGCTGGATTTATAACCTGCTGCAGTATCCCAGAATGCAACGGGCCAACTAATAGCCAAGAACAACAGTAGGGCTGAAAGAGACATACTGTACCAGATGGCATAACTCCTCATTCCTTGTCACTGAAACGGTATGTCAGCTGACAATACATTTAGGGTCCTTTATCAGAGGTTGTTGGGGGAACCAAAGTAAATTGTGCTTGTAAATGACAAATAAACACGAGCAATTGTATACTGGAATATTGAAACAAATATCATGTGATTTCATGCTGATGAGAGAATGAAGATACAGCAAAAACACCATTCATCCATTTTGTTGTTGTCAACAGTGGTGGCAGTGTAATGGTACAGAGAATATTATGACATTCCTCCGGTTCTTAGATATGAGTAGAACAGCTTTTGAAACCAAAGGATATTTAAATATCACTGCCAAATTAAGTGTAGCCATCATCATCCACCTGATTGAGACAATGAGTCAGTCTTAATGCAAAGACTTTACCAGGCACTACATCTTAATCTAGTTGTACATCAGTGGAAATTTGGAATGCAGTGTAACAAGTAATTCAAACAAAGATTTGCCACCATATATATTTTTAATAAATGTGAACATTTGTCTGCCAAACCTTCAACAGTTTGTGGAACTCCTGTTGCTGTTTTCAGGGCAAAGGAGAAATTAGCTCACTATTAGGATAGATTCATCTAAAAGTATTCTGTTAATGGCTCTATAAAACCTTTTAATTGACAAGCTTATAAAATGATGTGCTCAGAAATAAAGTTGTTATACATAGTTGTTATAAATCTCAGGCCATATTTAACCAAGAAAATGAAGGCATTTCTTCAGTCCATATATGTGTTAAATTCCTTCTCTCCATATCCCACTTACAGTAAAATTCTTACTCAACACCCTCACATCTTCCAGAATATAAAAGAAGTACGTAATGAATCAAGTGCAGCTCTAGTCATGGGAGGTGATAAACACAGCAGGTGCTCTTGAAGTTCATAGTATAATAATTCAATTTTTCAGTATATGCAAAAATACTTGTATGCAATTTAAATCCCCCCCCATCCCCAAAATAATTTTGTGCACTTACATTTTTTTAACAGCGCAGGAAAGTTTTTAACACCCTTTTTCTTTTCTAGCTCCGCATTAAAACATTGATGACTGGAATGGCTGTCATGGCAAACGAAGAGGTAAAACTATTATTTGCAAATGTTTCTTTTAGTTGGCTTGGTCAGTGGAAGTGCTTAAAAATAACTTGCATCTATCAATGTTTTTATTTTTGGTTTTTATAATGTTTATGGTTCATTCTTTATACATCATTCTTTCATTTACCTTACTACTGAACTGACTTGAAGTTTCGGATTTTAATACATTTTGTTTATTTTGGTGCCGGAGAGTAGTGATTTGTTGTGTGTTGCAAGTGAGTATTTCATAGTATTCTATAAAACATAGCAATACTACTGCTTGTGTGTGTGTGTTGTGTGTGTGTGTGTGTATGTGTGTGTAACATGTTGTCTGTGTATGGATTGATTGATCTGAATAGACCAAAAACAGAAATCATTCTCTGTGTTTGTAGTTAAATGACTGTAATTTTTATTCTGCAGGGAAGACTGACTGCCAGTACCGTTGGTCAAATTGTAGGTCTTCAGTCACATGAGATTAAACAGATTGTTTCTGAATATGCTGAAAAGGTGAGCATCATTTTCACAATAAGAATATATTTTTATATGTGTAATGCATAATGTAAAATCTTGTAACCAATTCATTCACACTTATTTGCTGTTAGTTATACCTTTTTATATCTGGTGATGTATTAACCTTATGAAATGCAGTGTAGTTAAATTATTTATAGTAAAGTTCTGTACACCGAGGAAGTGAATTCTCTGGCCCCTTTTTTTTTATTCTATTTATTTATTTATTTTTCGTACTATTAAAGTTTTATTCTGTTGGCCTAGCTATCTTCCCCAGGGGTGGGGGTTGATTTGTTTCGAACCTAGTTTTGTAAAACTTGACTTGCTTATATGAAATGTTATTTGATTTTAATAAATTCAATAAAACAAAAAAATGCTGTACGTGGATTACTGGAAGTAGTATTAAAGAAGCTATCTTTTCAGTTTTATTTCTTGTAGCCCAAACATGATGTGGATGACATAACACAGGCCACTGATTCTCAACATCCTATTTCTAAAACATTATGGCAATCATCGTTGGTATCTTAGAAGTAGCTTAAACTCTGCCTTCCCTTTTGTAGAGTATGGTGGAGTGGCTTTCATCCATCTCTGTTCCTATATGGCTTACTTACTAAATGATAGAAAATCATTTGCCTAATTACTGTGTTTGAAGAAATTCAGAAGTGCATTGTTGGATGCATTATTTCAAAAAACGTTGCATGTAATGGCGTAGTATAGGAATAACTTTGAAGTCTCCAGGTAGGTTGTCAACAAACACCAGTGTCATGATCGGCAACTGCCATCACATGATTCACATTGGTACCTTCCAGGGCTTACTTGAAGCCCTCCTGCAGTTCAATGAGGAAGAGGAGGAGGTTAGGAGAACACACTGATACAGCACATTGCCACACCCACCACATGACAAACCAACTCAGGCTCCCAGATTAGGACCCAAGTGCAGTCATGGCTCGTGGAAAAGTTGTCGGGCAACATGGCTTGTTTTCGCAATGTCCTCGAGTGACCATGAAGAGATGTACAATATGTTACTAACTAACACATGTTCAGTGTCGGGCTATTGTGTATTTAAGTATGTCACTTTCAGTTTCTCGGTTTCATTTTTTTAAGCAAATTATTTTTATACCAGTAACAGCGCTTTGCTATAACGATAACAATCGGTGAATCCACTTCACTTGAGCATTCCTAGTTTTCATTCTTTTTCTCTGTACGTTTATCATCTGTTTGCTCAGAGGTTGATGCGCTTGCTGCTTCCTGAGCAGCTCTTTTCTGCACCCTAGTGGCCTGCTTCTTCTGTTCATCAGTTTTAACGCGAAACGGAAGAAGTCAGCGTTTGTTGCAATTACTTAGTACGCATGTGCAACACGGCCGCCCTGTTGGCCGCTGCCGAAAGTGGATTCTACGATAAAATAAAAAGAGTAATAACTTTGGAGCTCAATCATCACCTGGAAAGCAGATAGTAGACATCACATTGTATATGTGTATCAAATTTCAGGTTAATAGGTCAAACGGTTTGCGAGCTACAGGTGATTTAAAATCCTGGACAGACAAACGGACAACCACGGTAGCGTATTATATTATTTTTATATTTCCATTTTTGTGTTCTAGTCTTCACAAATATTTTACTAGAATGTTTTTTCTGTTGCTGCAGTTTCTGTTAGCATTCCACCCTTGCTGCAAATTTATATGTTGTCCAGCGGTACATCAGCTGTTGAACAAAATTGTGGTCACTGACACTGGCCGATAAGAATGCTTATTCTTAAAATGTAATTAAATGTTAAAATGTAGTTAAATGTAATTTTTTTAATCTAGAAATGTTCAGCTTTAATTAAAAGTAGGCTCCGTGATGTGTGAATTAAGAAAATGGATGATGGTTTTAATGAATGAGAATCCGTGTATGCTACAGTACAGTATGTGATGTGCTAGGATCTCTGTTTGCAGCTTATGAACGGTTTCCTGCAAAAACTCACTCATTTTTATTGTAAACGTTTCAAATTTGTGAAGAATGGACGAAAAATGAGTTAGGGTTGATTTGTTCCGAACCTAGTTTTGTTAAACTTTACTTGCTTGTATGGAATGTTACTTAATTTTAATAAAATCAATAAAATGCTTAAAAAAAAAAAACCTTTGTTTAAATTGCTATTAATAGACTTAATTTTTTTAATGCCTACACTAAGTTTTGTGCGCATATACTAGTGTGTGTAAATTATTTTGTCCTTGCCATACTAATTTTATTACTTTTTTTTTTTTTTTTAATCTTTAATCAGATCTTTACAATTTTTGTAAATCTGCTCTTTTCACAGATGCATACCACATTTTTGCTTTTTGGTAGAGTGCTTTGCATTATTGATCCACATATCTAGCAAGTATTCAGTCAGCCGTTCATGGTCTACAAGAAATATACTATCCAAAGTACTACTTGTATTGATTTTTTTTTTCAGTTTAATAAACTGTCATGTATGCTGTTATATTTTTCGGACTGTATAGTTTAGGGATTTGTTTAAAAGGTCAAATATAATGGTCTTTCCCCAAAACATGTATAACATGGGCACAGTGGTTCAATGTTTTTCTTATTTTCTTCTAACGATTTTATGGTTCCAGCACATGACGTTTGTGTTGCACTTTTTTCTCTCTTTAATCAAACAGTGCTAATAATTCTTCAGTCCACATATGTGGTAATAATTTGCTTAATTTTTTCATAGTTGCATTTTCTGACAATATAACATTGCCTAACTGCCACAAATGACATAATTAAAAGACATTTGTTTTTACAGTAATTAAATCCAGATTATCTATTGTAGACTAATTCCATAATTGTCAACCTTGGAATATCTTTCAAGAGGGGTACATAAGAGAGTCATTTTTATCACAAAAACGTTTAGCAAAACAGACACCACCACCACACCGCAAACAACTAATAAATCATAATAGTAGTAATCAACAATTACAGAGGAGGATTGTAATGTAAGATAAAAGAAATCCTCAGTTGGCATCTCTGCGCGTCTCCCATTCCCTCCCACATCCCATGCAGCCCTGTAACTAAGAACAACAGATAATGATGCCAGAGCAAGCCAACATGCGAAGCCCAATTCACACAACACTCCCCGAGGAACAGAAATTATGGGGTAAGTGAGTGGTGATGATTACAAATCATCAAGCAGTGGAGCAACCGCACCACAGAATGCCATTTAGCAATGTTGGGATCAGAAAACCCATTAATCGTAGCGACCGAGAGCTCAAGAAGGGTAAGATTTGGGGGAAAAAAAAGACTTTCTAGTATTAGAGAGAGTTATGAGATTTCCAGTGAGAAGCAGTGACTGTGCTGAAATAAAAAAACTACATTTATTTTAAATGTGTGTTTTTAGGATTTAAGAGTATATTATTTTATAGGCTTTATTTTTAATTCAGACATTTTAGTAATTGGTATAGTGTATATTCACTGTTAATTTAGTGTATATTAAATATACTGCAAGTCCTATTTTGGAATTAGTTGTTCATTGGTATTAACTATATTTTAGCAAACAGAACTTGCTGCCGAAGACAGACCCGAGTGGTTTGGATCTGCCCAACAGCATCGCAGACAAATGGCATCCCTGAACAAACAAATTCTGCAAAAAACCAAGCAGTTGGAGGAAGTAAGAATTCAAACTTTTCATTTTAATTACTTCAAAATGACTGTAGGACAATTTGAAATAGTGGTGCGAAAATTGTCAAAACAGTAGGGGATTAAGAATAATTAAATGGTAGTGCATTTCATGTAAACACTTTCTTCAAAGAATATGCACTTGAAAAGTGCTTCTTTTTTCCATTGTTTTTAGTCTATTGGGAAAAGTGATATTAACTTCACAATGTTGCATCAAATTAAAAGGTATAAGTAATCAGTTTTTAAAAAAAAATACATATGCAAGCAGAAATGTTTTGCTTATGTATATCTTTTATAATGAGGACATCTTTGCCATTATAGTTGTTTCAGAAGTGCGAGGTTTGGCTGTCTCAAACATTACGTAATAAACCTTTTTTGCTTTCCTTTATTTATGTTTTTCCTTCGAGCTGAATGAGTGTACGAGGTTTTCCTCCACTGATGCCTAATGTTTCGACAGTGGCAGTACATTACCTGTACAGTACAGAGTACTGGCAGCGTCGTAACCAGAGCACAACTGGTAATTGTCAACATGCATGTATTGTGTGCTTGGTTTTTGCTGCTTAAAGGCAGACTTTTTGAGGTACTAGTCTCTTTTCTTGATTAAGATTTAGACATGTTGACGGAGCAAAAAGATTAAAGTGTGCACACAATATTTTTTGATAATATGGAAGAATTAACTGTTCTAATCTTTGCTGCATTAAGGTCAGAATATGAAAAATGAGTACTCTTAATCCATTCTCGTTCATCTAGCAAATTTCCCAACGGATTTCTCCATGCAGTTATTGCTTGTGGGTGTTCCATTGTGAACAGAAATTAGTGGATAAGCAAGTGTGTTAATTATGTAACTAATTTGATAGTTAATAAAAATGTCCTTATTCGTAATCTTTTAACATCTACTTGTAATAAAGTAAGGGTTAAGATTTCCCAGGCTGCTTCTACACTAATAATGCTGTTAAAATTAAAAATCTTTCTCATTTGTTGTAATGTTGTAACAAAACGTGCAATATCCTGTTTTGATGACCGGGACATGCTGTACGTGTAACTCTTTCTAATATTGCTTTAGACTTGATTACATAACAGCATCAAGGACCCTTTTGATTATCTGTAGATCATTTCACCACATCCGTGTTTATTTTCTACTTAATGTAGAAATATAGAATGTTCTCAGAGCTGATACATTTATACAGTATATGTTTGTATCTCTGTTATCATGCCATACATAATGCTTAACATTAATTGTACATATAAAAAGGCTAACTTTTTTAAAAAAAAAAAAAAAAAAAAAAAATTCTGTTTTTACTTTTTGCCTGTATTTCCACCTTCCAGCTTCAAGCTAAAAAATTTGAGATTCAGACAGGGTATGAGGAGGCAAAGAGTAAACTCGCTGAGGTAAGAGTGTTTTTATTTATTATTATTTACAATACTGTCAATTAGATAGTGTAAATTTGCTTTCATCCATGTAGTCTGTGAAAAACACATTCAATAAAAAAGAAGGAAGTAGAGATGCATAAGACAATGGATTGGGATGTGCAACATGCAGTTCATTATATGCTTTACAATCGGAACTACATGGTTTTTAAGATTCATACTGTACATAACAGTATTTTTAGTTGGGATGTGCTAGAATGGTCTCAAAACATTTTTCCAAATAAACACATTAAAATATCATAAAGAAAACATTTTCCAGATCATTTAAGTATATTATAAATCCATTAATTATACATTGCAATCAAAATAATGAATGCATAATTATTCATACTCCTTTATTCTATGTCAGCAGCCATACCACCTGAGCTTCGGAACAGGTCATCTGCCTGAAGCTAAGTATGTGCGGGCCTGGCCAGTACTTGGATGGGAGACCATCTAGGAAAAATCTTGGGTGAATGCTGGAAAGGGTGTTGGTGAGGCCAGCAGAGGGCGCTTACCCCGTGGTCTGTGTGTGGATCCCAATGCAAACGGGGGACACTGTGCTGTAAATATGAGACATAAAACCGAGATTCTGACTCTGTTCCGATTCTGGCCTTTAAAGATCTCTGGGAATTATTCGAAAAGCATAGGGTTTATCCTGATGTCTTGGCTAAATTGCCCATCACAGCCTTGTCCATTCTGGCACTCCAATCATCTCCTGTCTCTAATTGACTCTCTCTCTCTCACCCCTTCACCACCTAATAGCTCATGTGTTCTCACTGTACTGGTACAGTAATGGCTGATGTCGCATCATCCTCATTAGTGGTGGTTGAAGTGCTTCCCTTCTGTCTATGTAAAGCGGTTTGAGTAATGAGAATTATTTTTTATTTGTTTTGCTGTTTGACAATTAAACAGGCTTTTGTGCACACAGTTGAATTTCAAAGGCACTTAATCATAATGAACAATATTCACCAATGTGAAGATTTTTTACTTGTGTTCAGTGACAAATACGGGGCATTGAATCAACCACTAAGCCTACACCGAAGGAATGAATTAGGCTTCTTTCTAAGAATGGTGAAAATTTCCATATGAGAGTTACTTCACAGTTGTGCTCCAAGGGTGGAGGGAAGGGGGAGGCATAATTAAAGATTGTATAAAATAATAAACACCATTACTTCAAATATCTGCTATTGTTTGGCAAATCTGTAAAAAGTTTTGAAAATTATAATTCACCTGTGGTCCCTATCAAGCTTGTGGGAGCTCAAATAATTTTGCAAACAATGGCTGACCTTACAGAGTGTGGTTTGGATATTACAGTTTTTGCCGCATATACTTCCAGGTAATTGGATGCTTTTACACTAGAAATTAAATTTGGTGGCATTATTCAATATGGCTAGAAGTGTACACCAAACACATACATATGAATTTCCCCTTGGGATTGGGATTAATAAAGTATCTATCTATCTATCTATCTATCTATCTATCTATCTATCTATCTATCTATCTATCTATCTATCTATCTATCTATCTATCTATCTATCTATCTATCTATCTATCTATCTATCTATCTATCTATCAACCAAGTTAAGCATTGTGCCAGCATCTACAATTAACTCGATGTAAATGTCTATTTATTTTGTCATTTAGTAAAATAGTTTGCTTTAACAAATATCAACATTTTACTCTATACATATAGATACCATGTTAAACACTTTGAAAGTCTAATTTATGATATACATAGATTAATGTGTTGTAATAGAAATGCTGATTGTGTTTCAGGTGCCTCCTGGTGGCCATAAAGAGCATGTGCAGCCATTTCCAAATAAATGCTCCCAGAATAATCATGACACCACAACACAGAGAAAAATGTCTTTGGAAAAAAAACAACACATTAGAGATCTGCCTCTGTGGGTTGTCATTAAACTGAGCAGAACAGTCTTAGACTTCCTTAATCCATTTGAAGATTGTGGGCCATTGGACCCCATTCTGTCAGCACTGGGCACAAGTCCAGAAACCCCTGCCAGCAAGGAGCAAGCCCACTCACATTCACACACACACATTCAATATGGAATCGGCAAATAAACCTAATTAGCACGTCTTTGTGAATGTAGGAGGAAAATTAGTGCATTGAAGCAAATCTGTATAGTTGGGGGAGTCTGTGCAAACCCACACCCTCACCCTGTCCATGTGAGGATTCAAACCAATGAAGATTTAGCGTTAGCTACCACACTATATTGTGCTTCCCTGTTACACAGAGATGCATACTTTTTATTCACAAGAAGATATGCTCATGAAATAATTTTCATTGATAGCATGGTATCTGTGAAAAGATAAAATCTCCATCAGATAGCTAAATACTTCTTTAGAAGAAGGTACAGTAGAACCTCTGGTCACGAACGTTTCCGAACACGTACAAATCGGGTTACAAACAAAAAGTTTGCCAAAATTTTGCATCTGTTCACGACCACACGCTCTGATGGTGAACAAAAACACTGGCGGCCCGTTTCCCTACGTGCGTTCGTATGCACCAATGATTTCCCATTCTCCGTTTCCCATTTTCTTTTGTTTATGTATACAGGGCCTAACAAAGCAGCTGATGCTGCAAAAGGAGTTATAATGTTAACCAAGCAGGAGGCCTCAAGTGCTGGAAAGAGGTGGAAAAACTGTTGATAGTGTGGTTGAACGACAAGCAACTTGCAAGGGATGGCGTAAGCAAGGCGATCATATGCGAGAAAGTTAGGAAGATTCATGGTGATTTGCTGAAAACAAAATCCTCCTTCGAGTGGGGAAGGTGAGGAATTCAAAGCCAGTAGAGGATGGTTTGAAAAGTTTTGCAAGAGAAGTGGCATTTAATTTTTTTTCCCCCTGTGCTTAAAACTCATTTAAAAAAAAAAAAATAAATAAAATAAAGTTTACAGTGAGCGGTTCTTAAGGGTCTAGCGCGAACTCTCACAATGTTAGTTTTCTCTGTTGTTCAAGGTTTTCTCAGTGTTATTCAACTAATTTACATTTAGTTTACTATTACACTGTGCATTCTATGGTATAATTAAATATTTTTGTGCTAAACAAAATATATTTACATACAGTAAATAAGGTCTGGAACAGATTCATTGTATTTACATACAATCTTATGGGGAAGTTACGTTCGGGTGGTCACCAAATCGGGTCGTGTCCAGAGTTTTTGAACAAATTACAGTCGTGACCAGAGGTACCACTGTATATATATATATATATATATATATATATATATATATATATATATATATGTATAATATTTTTTTTTTTTATAAAAATCTTCCCTTTAAGCTGGCGTGTGACGTTTACTTTTCAGCTTAGTCACACAACAGAGGGCACTGCTCTGTCCGACCAGATCTTCAATACCTCACCATTATCTGTTAGTCTTCAGCAAGTAGGCTCATTTTATTACAGGTTATTAGTCTGTCTAGATATTGGGAAGTATATCCAATTTTTATGTAAAACTGAACTGTAAATAGGTATTTATTGTGAAAAGTATTACATGAAAGAAATATTCTGATTTGTTGTTAATATGAAGTCATTTTAGATGTGTAGCATTAATCTGCCATTGCAGCATTGTGGTTCCTAATACTGTTTTACTTGTGGTTGCCTTGCCTTTTCACTTTATCTTTCTGCTTCCACTTGTTCTCCTCTTGAGGTCTGGTATAATCAAGGGGTGCGAGACCCGTTTACATTTCCCATTACTGTCCCACTGAGCCCTTCTCTGCCTGTGAAGAGTAGACTTCTACTTTACTATATATGAGTGCATGTGGCCTTGCTTGGTGCTCTTCAGGCTCCTATTCACATGCCTTTTTAAAAAGAACTCCTAGTAGTTTCTGTATGCCAGATGTTGTCAGCCTTTGCATTTATTGTTCTGAGATCAGGGCACATCTGAACACACAAAAACCTGATCCTTTATTCATCTCTTCTGTTGTGTTTAGGTATATATCTTTAAATTCACCAAGTCATTTAGTAGTTAATGGCTCAGGGTACCTAATATTGTTGGGGTATGTGTGCGCGCGCGCACATGTGCATTGTTTTGTTTTTCCTCCTTGCTTAACAGAACTCTTTCCTCCCTCCATTGGGAGTGTAAGATAGGATCTAGTCATTGGTGGGATGCCCCGTGTCTTGCAGGGGGCACACGTGGCAAGCTGAGATTTGATATCCGTCTCCTTTGAAGTACATTTAATGACACATTCTGCGTGTTGCTAAAGCATGTAGCTGTGCCAGTTGTCACAAACTTGCACAAGAGCCATTGCAAGGTTTGGGGCAGCCACCCGTATATTGTTTTCCTGGCTGCTAAATTGCAAAATAAATGATTGCACTGATGTGCACAAACCAGAGTTCAAAACAGAACTGAGGGAATAGGGAAAAGGTGGAGGCTTTTAAATGTCAGTATAGGAAGTGATGTCAAAGTGGCCGGGACCAGAAGGGTCTTCGTCCATAGGTTCGGACCCGGAAGTGACGTCAACAGGGCCAGACTGAGTTTCCCATGAATGGTCTGCAGGAAAGCGAGAAAAAGATTTGGTGCACTCTGCCACATCCTGGTCTGATTCGGAATTGCCATCACTCAAGCCCTTTAGCAGCATCCCATGCGCACGTGTGTGACACAGTCTACTTCATGTGCCTTAAGCCACTTTGCCTTTTCTATAACATGTAAAATGTCAAATTGCTCTTTTTTACAAACTGTTTAAACTGTAAACTTTCCAATCTGAGTAATCAGGCTAAGCAGTATGAGAACCGCATTAAGTGTTTAAACTTTGTTCAAAATGTAATGTGCATAATGTTTGTGTGTGTGTTTTTTCTTGATTGTTTACACTTCCAATTAATTTGTATTCAAACATAGATTCTAACCATTCATCATATATGACAATAGTTGATGGGTGACAGCGTCCTCTAATAAAAGACTTTAATTAATCAAATAGATAGCCTTATGCTTATCATTTCAGTTGTAAATTGATCATATGCACAAACAGGGTAGAGACCAGAATTGCATTTCTCAACTTGTACTGTGTTACCAAATGATTTGATGTTGAATGTCGTGCTGTAATCTTACACTGCTACCAAAACCTAAGTGAAACATTTCTAGTCCAGATTAATTTCAAGATCATGGAGAGCCTATCTTGTCTGGATTGAGTGCAAGGCTGAAAAGAATTCTAGACAGTGCACCAGACAGCGAATTTAGAGAAACCAGTGATCCATCTTTGGAAATGTGAGTGGAAAACCCATACAGATATAGTGGGACCAGGTGTGGAATTTCAGCCCAGGATACTGTACCTATGAAATGGCAATGGTACCCACAGATGGTCATTTGTAGATCAATGCCAACATTTCAAAAAAGATGAAAACTTCCAAGATGGAGATTACTTTCCTATAGGCACTGTATATTTTCCCCAAGGCCCTATGACCATAAATTTGATTTAAGAATGTTGTGTTTTTCAAGACTATCGTAAATGTGACCAGTCTAACAAAAAAAATTCAAACCGTTTATATAAATCTTCCCTTTTAATAGACTGACTTCGCTTTGGGGGCAGTGATACTGTCATATTTGAAAGTTGCAAGTCTCGCAAACTGTTGTGACAGATAGGGGGCGCTGTTGTCCTCTTGAACCCTCTGACTTGACTCCAGACACCAGGTAAAAGTCCAAATATTGTTTTTATTTAGACAATAACGTGCACAAAGCACCCTCCACTCCACAATACTCATAAATCACCAATAATCACTACAATACAATCCTCCACACTCCCAGACGCGTTGCCACCCTTCCACCCAGCTCAGCTCAGCGTCTGGGCTTTCCCACAGTCCTTTTATATTCCCTGACCCGAAAGTGTTTCGCCGTCATTGTCCATGTGACCTGGAAAACTTCCGGGTCAGATAAAAACTCTTCTTCTTCACCCCGGAAACTCGTCATTCGTCCTGTTGCTATGACTACATCGTACTTCCGGGTTATAGGGCACATAACAGTCTCTGGGCCTTCCTGAAGCGTCCCCTGGAGGTTCCCATGGTATCCAGCAGGGCTGTGATGAAAAACTCCACTGTCCATGATGCCCTGCTGGAACTCTGGGCACCTCTATGTTGCAGGCAGGGCTCCACCTGGCAGCCTGGGGGTATTGGCCGGGATAAAAGACCGGCCATGTCCCACACTGTACAAATTAAAAAACACACTTTTGGTGTCTTATTTCTCTGATTCTTTTTTGGTTGTGATGGATCATACTAAATACGGAAAAGATAAGACCAAATGCACAATCAAAAATATGCAAAAATATGTTCAGTGGTAATTCAAAAGTCTAACTGGTGTAACTGGGGAGTGTTAGTCGCATGCTGTGAAATTAACTTCAAGGCAAAACAGACCATGTGATGGTTTGTATATTATGTGTGTGTGTGTGTGTGTGTGTGTGGATATAGGTATAGGTAGATGTAGATAGATAGAGCATATCTATTTATGAGAGAGCTATAGATAGATATGTATATATACTAGCTGTGTAAGCCTGTGCTGTAAAAAGCAGTTTCCTAGAAAGTATTAAAATCGTCAGAAAAAAAAATTGAAATGTAGAGATGTCCGTTAATTAGAAGGAACTACTTTGGGCATCTCCCTACTGGGAGGTTTCGTGTTGCTGACGGGCTTGTATCGTTTGTGCATTAGCAGCTAAGCGACTGTCTTTCTTCGGGAGTTTCCTTTTGCCGGTGTGCTCTCCTCGCTTGTGTATTAGCGGCGTGAGGAAAAATAAAAGGGATGCCGTTTTGCCAATGTGCTCACCTCGTTTCTGTATTAGCCACTGAGTGAGTGACTCTTTCTTCGGAGGTCTCGCCTTGTCGACGTGCTGGCCTCACTTGTGTATCTTCGGAGGTTGAGCCCTTACACCAACTCCACCTCTCACTTCTGGGCTGGACAAACAGACAAACACACTTCCACGCATAGACGTTTATATATAAGATATATAGATATACAGTAATCCCTCCTCCATCGCGGGGGTTGCGTTCCAGAGCCACCCGCGAAATAAGAAAATCCGCGAAGTAGAAACCATATGTTTATATGGTTATTTTTATATTGTCATGCTTGGGTCACAGATTTGCGCAGAAACACAGGAGGTTGTAGAGAGACAGGAACGTTATTCAAACACTGCAAACAAACATTTGTCTCTTTTTCAAAAGTTTAAACTGTGCTCCATGACAAGACAGAGATGACAGTTCAGTCTCACAATTAAAAGAATGCAAACATATCTTCCTCTTCAACGGAGTGCGCGTCAGAGAGAGAAAAGCAAACAAATTAAATAGGGCTGTTTTAAGTATGCAAAGCACCGCCGGTACAAAGCTGTTGAAGGCGGCAGCTCACACCCCCTCTGTCAGGAGCAGAGAGAGAGAGAGAGAGAGAGACAGAGTAAAACAAAGTCAAAAATCAATACGTGCCCTTTGAGCTTTTAAGTATGCGAAGCACCGTGCAGCATGTCCTTCAGGAAGCAGCTGCACACAGAAGGTAGCAACGCCCTATCGTCTAGGTGTGCAAACAGCCCCCCTGCTCACACCCCCCTACATCAGCGCAAGAGAGAGAGAGAAAGTAAGCTGGGTAGCTTCTCAGCCATCTGCCAATAGCGTCCCTTGTATGAAATCAACTGGGCAAACCAACGGAGGAAGCATGTACCAGAAATTAAAAGACCCATTGTCCGCAGAAACCCGCGAAGCAGCGAAAAATCCGCGATATATTTTTAAATATGCTTACATATAAAATCCGCGATGGAGTGAAGCCGCGAAATATATATAGATATAGATAGATTGATGATATAACCACTGTGGAAATATACTTAATAACAGTGGAAAAGTAAAAATGTCCATTTATTCATCCATCCATCCATTTTCCAACCCGCTGAATCCGAACACAGGGGTCTGCTGGAGCCAATCCCAGCCAACACAGGGCACAAGGCAGGAAACAATCCTGGGCAGGGTGCCAACCCACCGCAGGACACACACAAACACACCCACACACCAAACACACACTAGGGCCAATTTAGAATCGCCAATCCACCTAACCTGCATGTCTTTGGAATGTGGGAGGAAACCGGAGCGCCCGGAGGAAACCCACGCAGACACGGGGAGAACATGCAAACTCCAGGCAGGGAGGACCCGGGAATCGAACCCAGGTCCCCAGATCTCCCAACTGCGAGGCAGCAGCGTTACCCACTGCGCCACCGTGCCGCCCCATTTATTCATCCATTTCCAAATTAATGTATTCTAGTTTAGGGCTGTAGTGAGCCTTAACCCTATGAGGCAATGGGAGAACATGCACTCTCCCACTATGGTACCAAGAAAATGAGAAGAAAAAATGTGGCAAAAAGTACTAGTTCTTGCCGGCTGTGCTATATGAGGGCCACCACCATCTAATCAAAGCACCATGATGTTCCTACATTGATGGATTAAAAGTCAGAAGTCCACATGACCATCATCATCAAGTCCTTCCATGAGAACCCTAAATACAAAGAGGACTGATCATTTATGTTGGGTAGAATGAATGCCCAGAGGGGGCTGGGTGGTCTGATGGTCTGTAACCCCTGCAGATTTTATTTTATTTTTTTCTCCAGCCATCTGGAGTTTTTTTTTTGTTTTTTCTGTCCTCCCTGGCCATTAGACCTTACTCTTATTCTATGTTAATTAGTGTTGTCTTATTTTAATTCTTACTTTGCCATTTTTTTTCTTCATCATGTAAAGCACTTTGAGCTACATTATTTGTATGAAAATGTGCTATATAAATAAATGTTGTTGTTAGGTTATGCTGGTCAGTTTTATGGCATAACTGGGATCTACATTTACATGTTTGTATGGCTCTTCCAATGTCCGGTTCTTAACTACTGTATATTTCTAGTTCATCACTCAAAAATGTCTCTCAACATGTGTATGCTGTATATGTTTTTTGTTTTGTTAATCATCAAAACTTTCTCTTTTACTTACAATAATCAGACTTGTCTAGAGTAAGAGGACTGAAATAATTTATTTTTTTATTATTTATTCTTAAAGTACAACATTACAATGTCATACAAGTCAAAACACATAACAGTAACCTCTAACAGATGCAATAATTTTCTTCAAAATATACTCTCTGTGGATATACTTAGCATTTTGACATATCATAGAATAGAGAATAGTATGATAGGATTAAAAAAAGTTTTATTTTTAAAGTGATATAGCAAATATTTTTGGGGGTCTAATCTAGCCCTTCTCATTCTAGGCTGTAAACTTTGCAGAGCAGTTAAACAAAGACCTTGCAGCCTTAGAAGAACTGGAAAGCCAAGCTGATTCAAGGTGGGTATCTTATTACAGTTTTAATAACTAATTGTTAATTTAAGATAATGTGAAATTGTTTAATTTTGTAGGTATTAAAGGAAAAAAAGTCATCAGTTTGTTAACTATGCATATACTAAACCCTGTACTGTTACAGAGATCAACATTTGCAACACTTAAAATAACCAGACTTGTCTAGAATAAGAGTACTGAAATTATGTTTTTTTTATTTTTGAAAAGTACAACATTACAATGTCATACAATTCAATCAAACAGATAGCAGAAACCTAACAGATACAGTAATTTACCTCGGAATTATTCCAGAGTAAACAAAAGAGCAATAGAAATAAATTTAATTAAAAAAAAAAGATTGAAATGAAGTTTTTAATTACACTTTTATTAAATCGTTAAATCTACAGTATTTGTCACCACTGCAAACTAATGCACTGTTGCTATATTTTCTGACAAATCCACAGTAATATGCTGTCAGTCTATGGATATTTTTAAAACAGATGTATGGTTCACAAAGGCGCACTTTCATGAAAATCTGTTCATTTCAGATCAGATCTTTTTGAATATTATTTTTAAAGTGGAGGTAGAAAGGGTGTGCACTTTCTGCAGCAGAGTTTTACATTTGCAAAACTGACAATCAAATTGGCAAGTAAACTGAGATTTACTGCAATCATTTTTGGAGAATTAATATATTTTATCCTAAAGAGGGGGAAAAATGGAACACTTGCAACAAAAAGTGCTGTTGGCCCTTAAGACATTTTTTTGTTTAGTAATTTATTTCACAGTCTTGTGTTATTTTTGGCTTTTTGTATTACTTTGACATAGATAATGTAATTGTAAATATATTGTTCTAACTTGGGGGGCAAGCCCCCCAGTTGCGGCCAGAGTATTAGTAAAATCTGTAAATGTACAAAAGAAAAATTATTATTTATTGGAGTCAAAATCACAAAATTCAATAAATATGTAAAAAAAAATTATTATTATTTAATGGAGTAAAAATTATGAAATGAGAATAAAATATTTACTCTCTTACCGATTGGAATATTCCCATCCACTGTGCTCGATGAGTATTTATAAGAGACTAAATAAACAATCCATTTGTTTTAACTGACATTCTTATAGATAAAAAAACTTCTTTTTTTAAAAAATGACTCTTTTAAATAACGGGAAAAATCATCACGTGAAAACTAACGTGGTATGTAATTGGGTCATCGTAACTCGACCTTCAGCTAACTAAATCACCTAAATACAAACGTTGGTGTTATGAATAGATCATTTTTTTTAACAGTTTGTTCCTGTAAAAGTTTATTCGATCAAAAATAAAAAACACGACTTTCTTGATATTTTAGTTTATAATTTAAAAACAGAATAAGAATCTGAAAAACTAACAACATCACATTAAAGTTCGATAAATTCTGAAATGAATGATACCAAACCAAAATATATATGTAGGTTTTTAAAATAAGCCCGATTTAAAGCGTGACAAAAAACATCACATAAAATCATTGCACAAAATCGTTGCACTTTTAGGCTTAGGATTTTATATATAGAGAGTAGACTTGTTACTTTTTTACTTTCTCATATACAAAGCATAGGGAAAGTATTGTAATTGTCCAAAAATTTGATCTTGAGATTTTGATGAATCTCGACATTTTAGACCTCCCTGACTCCGATTTACTTTCTCGTAGGGAAATTATTGTAATCGTCCAAAAAATTCGATTTTGATGAATCTCAACGTTTTAGACCTCCCTGAGTTCGAAAATACCATTTTTAGAAATTACGTTTGTGTGTGTGTATGTATGTATGTATGTTTGTAAATAAGATCATTTAAATACGCTTTCAGTTAGGTTGACAAATTTTGCATACAAGTATTAGGTACAAAACATACATTTTTATCAACTTTTGAGCTATTTCCGCTAACCAGAAGTGGTAATTTTTTATTATTCATGCAGCTGCAGAGTCCGATTTATTCAACTTTAGTTTTATAATAATTATTCAATATATTATTCGATTTGATTTGTCGTTGATGGTTCTTTAATGTAAATGATATAAAAATATAATTATTGTCTTGCAGTTTACTCCTCTAATATCCATCCCCATATATGAAAATACTGAACTTCCCCTTAGGATTAATAAAGTATCTATCTGTCTGTCTGTTATGTAGTGCCTTTCATATCTATCTATCTATCTATCTATCTATCTATCTATCTATCTATCTATCTATCTATCTATCTATCTATCTATCAAAGTCTAGGGGAGATCACTCCTGATTTGTATTTTTTTTAATTTATTTTATTTGAAGAAAATAACATTGCATACAAGTATTTTTTATTACACTGTTCAATGAAGATATTTTGAAAGAAATAATTCATTTTTTACAGTAACCTTCAAAATTATTTTAGAGATGTTTCATGAATTGCTTACAGATTTAGTTTTTTGGAGTAAAGGACCACTAGCAGTAATAACAAAGACTTCATTTTTATCAAATAAAATAAAATCTACAGATGTGTGTGTGTGTGTGTGTGTGTGTTTGACAAAATGATGAACAACGAAAACTATTTTTAGGAATAATGAGTGTTGATGAATCTGTCCGGTTCTAAATGTCTGACACATTACAGCTGCAACTCAACATCTGTGACGCGGAGAGGATCATCTTAATAAATCAGACAGCTGTCCAGACAAGAGCAGTCTGCATTTTTTCTTTTAAACGAAGGGATTCAGACTTGTAAGGTTAAAGCATAGAGAGGCAAGAAGCCATCTGCCCAGTGCCCTGGCATTCTTCCAGTTTTGAGCGTCAAAGGCTCACCCCGAGTGCCTGTTTAGGCAATTAATTTTTTGAGAATCGCCATTGATTCTGTCTTAGTATGGACAGCTGGCTTTTGGAGATATTAAGGGTTTATGCCATGGAATTTTGAGCAAATCCTTCAACGTCCACTGGCATCATGGAAACAGACCTCCCAGGAGAAAGCATGGCTAGGTACTGTGTTTTTTTTTTTTTTCTTCTTAATAATATACTGAAACATATGTGACGGTATTAAATCAGTACGTTTTTAAAGCTAGAAGATGGTGTCATTTTTATACCAGCATGTGTTTATTATGTTTCATCAAGCTGACAATTACCAAAAAATATTAAACCTCACACACCATTCTTGATTTATAGTCTTGTTGTTGTTTCTTTTTATCCCCTTAAGACCCAGTGTGACTCGATAACAAGATATATTAGCTTGGGCCTTACACGCGGCTTTGCCTGTGTGCACACATTCGCTGTCATTCATGATTTAACCATCTCACGCCACATTTTGTAAAGCGCATACTAAAAAAACAAATGCTGCAACTGCTCAAGTATTATAAACTACATTATTATTACAATTCCGTACTACCCTGTAGGGTGGGGCGTTGTGGACAAGTTTGATTTGTGTAAAGTATGCAGCAAAGCAATTTAGTGTACACAATCCGATATTAAAATTCCTTTCAAGAGAAATTTGTTGACGTGTTATGTTGTTTGCCATTTTTTCAATGCAGTAAACATTGTACATATATTTAAAAGGAGAACAATCAAAATGTATGCTTAATTACAGGTTGTATGCCCCTCCACATTATGGAGTGGAATTCTATTTTTGAACGTCTTCAATGTATTTTCCCAAATAGAGATTTTGTTCCCCAAGATTTTCATTTTATTGAATTTATTTTTTTCTCTTACTAATGGATCATTTTTAGCCATTTTGGAGCATACAGAGTATGCTGTCCACTTCTTCCAGATAGTTTGTTCTACTTTGTAATGCCTAAAACAATATTGGAAGTTTCCACGTTGTATTATGAAGTATTTAGCCACGTTGGAGTAATATAGAGCTGTAGTCTTGTTTTTGTTAACTATTTAATGAGCAGTTAAACCTTTAAAAAAGAAACAATCTGACTAAAGTACCTCTATTCCCGTCTTCTCACAGTATTTATCATCTCCAGTTCCACACAGGTATTCTGATTATTAAAGACGGTTGAAATTTTCATCTAGTTCTGTTGTGGGTGTGTTCTGGTCATTGTTCAGAAAAAAATAATAAAAGCAGAAGCAACAGTCCTGTCTCCTGTTCTCTTCACTCTGTACACCTTCGACTATACTGTAAATATAACAGGCAGGTCCTGTCACTTGCAGAAATTCTCAGTTGACTCTGCACTTGTGGGGCGTGTTGATAAGGGGGTAGGGACACAGGAGAGGAGTCTGGTGGAAAGGTTTGTTTCTTGGTGCAAAGAAAATTGTCTGCAACTTAACATTAGCAAAACCAAAGAACTGCTTATTGACTTTCACTGCAGTCTTCAAGTACTGTCACTATTCAAGGAGTGGATGTAGAGGTGGTCCACTCCTACATGTACTTGGTGGTCCACATTAATTACAGGTTGAACTGGTCTCTGAACACAGAGGAATAACAGAAGAAAGGGCAGAGCAGGCTTTTTTTCCTTAGAAGACTGCATTCCTTTAAAGTGGGTAGTGACCTCCTTCACATCTTCTACATCTCTGTGATGGCCACTGTGGTGTGCTGGGTTGGTAACATCACTTCAAGAGAGGCCCACCGAATCAATAAACTAATTAAAAGAGCAGGCTTAGTTATGGGACACACTCTGGACCCCTGGTGGTTGTGGTGAAGAAAAGGTTTAAAACAAAACTGAGTGCAATTATGAACAGTGCTGCACATCCTCTCTGTGACACTAACACTGAGGACTTTCAGCCAACAAATTAATCAGTAGAAGTGTGTCAGGAAACAGAATGGGGGGCTCCTTTATACCAACAGCAATATATCTGTGTAGTGCCACACTAGGACTGTGACAGCCAAGCCAGAAGTTTTGTTTTTAATTTTCTTTCTTTATAGTCATTCTGGTGTGTACTCAGACCAAAGTGTGCGTGCCTGTCTACCGTATTTACTCATGTACCATGCGCCCTCGTGTAAGACGCGCACACAAATTTTTACAAAGAAAATCGCGAAACATTTTTTTGCCCCGTGTACGACACGCGTTGTGATTGTATAGGAAGCATTTAGAGCACGTTTTCCGCGAAATGCCTTTCTGTTTTTGTTGCATGACGAAAGTTTTTCTTACTTCCGTCAAGCGAGAGAGTGAGAGCCCAAGCAGAAGAAGTAAACAATACAGAAAAAAAATTTCCTCATGTATGACGCGCATCTGAGCTTCTAATGCTAATTTTCAGGAAAAAATGTGCGAGTGGTACACGCGTAAATACGGTATTTATTTATTTACCTATTTATGTATTTATTTCTTTAAAAAGCTTCTGTAAAAAGACACATTCCCCCTAGGGACAAATCTATCTATCTATCTATCTATCTATCTATCTATCTATCTATCTATCTATCTATCTATCTATCTATCTATCTATCTATCTATCTATCTATCTATCATAATAGTGCCTTTCATATCTATCTATCTATCTATCTATCTATCTATCTATCTATCTATCTATCTATCTATCTATCTATCTATCTATCTATCTATCTATCTATCATAATAGTGCCTTTCATATCTATCTGTCTATCTATACTCAGATATTTTTCTGTCTCTGCTATCCTGCCTACTATGCTAAAATTGCTGTCTGTCTATCTGTTTATCCATCCATCTTGTCCGTCTCTATCGTTTAATTTATATGGCACCCGTTCATGAAAACAGAATTACTTGCAATAAAATTATGGACCATTACACAGTTTATTCATTATTTTTTATAGAAATTTTTTGTATACCTTCAAATAAAAACTGATAAAAATGGGGAAAATGGGCACATGCAAACAGCAATACTGTTAGATCTTGTGGAGGTCTGGCATCGGGTTCTGTATATTTGTCTACTGTGTTTATGTTGATTGGTTTTTCAGTATAAAATTATTAAAATATAAGTGAGCAGATTACACTCTTGTGTTTGGTATTTCGGGTCCTCATTACATCACTTGTGCTTTAACACTTTTAAACTGCAGTCCTGATACAATTAAGTTTTTTGTTTTTTCTTTCCTCTCAGCATCTTACTGAAGCTTAGATCACTGGTTGCAATGAATGAAAGCCTGAAGAATCAGGAACACGAATTCCGTACACATTGTAGGGTAAGTGAATTCGGTAGAAAACATCTTAGTGAGGTGAAATTAAATTGTTGTCTGCAAGTATGTGATATTTGTGCCAGTCACTTGAGTTATAATTGCTCCTCATTAAGTGGCAAATTGCATTGTGAAGTATCATGTGAAGCTCTGGTGATGAGGTAAATGTAATACTCCTCTTTATTCTTTCATAAAGGCTAGTCAGTCATTATCCAACCTGCTATATCCTACCTACAGGGTCATGGGGTCTGCTGGAGCCAATCCCAGCCAACACAGGGCGCAAGGCAGGAACAAACCCCAGGCAGGGCGCCAGCCCACCGCAGGGCACACACACTAGGGACAATTTAGCATCACCAGTGCACCTAACCTGCATGTCTTTGAGACTGTGGGAGGAAACCGGAGCACCCGGAGGAAACCCACACAGACACGGGGGAAGGTGTTTAAATATATACTTGATTACCTGTACTGAAACAAAATATTTTAGATGTTCATTTTCAAACATTTTAGAGGTGAGGCGAATACTTAATTATGTAAAGCAAGTGATAACATTAAGCGTATACTGTACGCTATATCATTTTCATTGTCAAAGTGGTTTTCCAGTTGTGCACTTAATGTGGTCTTTAATGGTGGTGCACCTTCTATAGCACAGGTGTTAAACTCCAGGCCTGGAGGGCCGCAGTGGCTGCAGGTTTTCATTCTAACCCTTTTCCTAATCAGTGACCAGTTTTCACTGCTAATTCACTTTTTTCCCCTTTTATTTTAACAGTCATGTTAGAAGGATTCAGTTCTCTGAATTGATTTGTTTCCTCATTAAATGACAGTCAAACAGAAATGAGATGTGAAACGAGCCAACAGATTACCAGCTTAAGCTGGGGCTTCAAACTCCAACCAGTTTCTTAATGAGAAGCCAATGCTTGCTTGCTGTTAATTAAACCTGTTATTTAATTCCACGGCTTGTTGCTGCTTTCATTCTGCAAACTTCCAAAACTGTTGATTTTTTGTTTTTTATAAGAACATCTTCAAAGTGTTTTGGTGAGTTGAGAGATCAACCTTACTGAGACCATCACCTTTCTTTATTTTTAGATACTGTGTGAGGTGGCGGCTTGTTTTGTGTCTCATTATTGTTTGGCTGCTAATTAAGGAAAAAGAAACAACTAAAGGGCCAGAGTCAAATTAATTAAAAGAAGTAATTAGCAGCAAAAATTGGTCACTAATTAAGAAAATGGTTAGAATGAAAACCTGCAGCCACTGTGGCCCTCCAGGACTGGAGATCGACACCCCTGCTAGGGTACACCGTGTTTTAAAAGCTTTACAAAAATAATGATGGTAATGTTACTGGCGTTCAGAGGTTTCCACATAAGGTCATTGACAGACGCAATATTCTGTGTTTAAGGAGGAAATGACACGGTTACAACAAAGTATTGAAAATTTGAAAATCGAATCTGGTGACAACGATGGTGAAGAAAAGGTAATAGAAACGTAATTATACTCTTTGTGTAGAAAGTGTTTCCTTTAAATTTCTTTACCGACACTATAATAGCAGAATGATTTATAATTAAAAATGGATGAAACTACCCTGTCATTACAACAAATATAGTTCTATTGCCAAAGCTTGTCATAATTTCTTATTTTCCGCTATTTATGATTATTGTTTAAGTAAAACCAATGACCCAAATCTGCTGATTAAGTTGTATCCTTCAATATCGTTGTTCCTTTGTAAAAGTGACAATGACAATAAAGATCTATCTATATTGCTTTTATTTTCTTTCTTAGTAAGTGTATCACTTTCTCTTTTCCTTGAGTGGATTGATATAAGGTAGTGAGCTCTTTAAAGTCGTGAAAACTGATACACTGTATTTCATTTTTCAGGAGCGTAATGAGCTGATAGACAAACAGTACAATGCAGACCGAGAGAAACTCCAGAAGATACGTCTCTTACTGGTAACTTTACTCTTTATGGTTTCAAAGTCCTACTCAGCCTAGTTAAAGGATACGTTTGGTATGTTTCAAGTTATTTGTAATCCTGCCATTTAGTAATTTGTTACATGAAATGTGGTCTTAAAGTGAAGCATAAAATAAATTAAAAAAAACAACTAGTCTGCTCTGGCTTGTTATAATGGAGCTAATGGGTAGTGCGGTCCCAACATAGAATAGTTACCAAACATGTCAATTTTTTGAGACCGTGTTATTAGGTATTGATTTACGTCTGGAGATTGCACACACACGTTTTGCAAAACCGCTTATCTATGTCATTTTTGAGAAGAATTAAAACAAAAAGATTTGGCTAATTTAAAAGACTGGCAGTATCGTAACAGAAGAGACTCCTAGCATGAGGTGTGAGCCTATTGATAAGAGTGCTAAATTGAAAATAAGGGGAGGAAGAAATTTATATGATAAAATTAAAAAAAAGCAACAAGCGCCAAAAACAAGTTGACGTTGGGCTGGTGTTCTGAGTCTTGTATTTCTTTGTTTTTTTGATTTATTTTGTTCTTTAAACCAAATTTTAACATTTATTCATTGTTAGAATCCCATTTCATCTAATCATCATACCCTCTGAATGTAAATGTTTTTTAATGTTTTCCACTGACTTTTAATGCCTCCCATGAATAAGGGCTTTTCACTTAATAAAAATACTGATAATACATTTTATTTATATGGAGCCTTTCCCACGCTCCATCCACCTGCCGGAATCTTTCCGGTCTTTTCCGGTCACTGCTTGTTTTGGTCCTTCATTTTCAGAATTCGTCTTGTGATGCTCTTGAACACATTGTTAGGTTAGGTTAGGTTTCTTTATTTAGTCATGTTTACACAGGAAAACATGAAATTTGCCTTCTCAGTTGCATCTAATAACAAGTAACAGACAGAATGAAATAAAACATACAAATAGAAATAAGAAAGGTTAAGGTAAGGCAGTTAGATAAAACATATCTATACCAAAAAAAAAAAAAAAAAGGTAACAGGATATATATCAAAACCTTAAACATTATCTCCAATATTTCTTATTGAAAAGTCGAATGGCACTAGGAAGAAAGGAGTTTCTGGAGCGATTTGTGTGGGTTTTCAAAGCAACTATCCTTCCTGATTTACTGAAGTTTAGTTCTACATGTAATGGATGTCTGTCATCAGTTGAGATGATTTCCAGTTTCTTTAGCATTGCCCTCTGACACACACTAGTCAAATCATCTACATCAGCCCCAATAACTTTAGCTGCATACTTCGTAATCTGCTGGAGCTTTTTTGAGTTTTGGTTTGTCAGACTATTAAACCAGGCAATGAAACTGAAAGTGATCATGGACTGGATCATACTACGATAGAAGGACAACATGAGGTCCTTGTCTACTTTAAATAGTTTGAGTTTATGGAGGAGAAATAAGCGCTGGTTGCACTTAGAAAATAATTTTTTTTTTGGTAATTGTTGGTAATAATTAGATAAGATTCTCTTGGAGCGTTCCTCCTTCTGGATTAATCTTAAAGGAAGGGAACGTTTGATATTTTTGAAGTCGAAGTTGGTTCTCACAAATGTGGTATGTGTGTATTTTCCATGCAAAATTGTGTTCTAAAGCTAAGCGTTTTCTATAAATTTCAAAAAAATACACAGCCAGTCCTGCTGTTTTATAGTGGAGCCCCATGGGGCACGGGAGACTTGGAGAACAAAAGCTTTAAAACTTGCCAAATACGTCCACATTTCAAACCAAGGCAATTGTCGAGAATTGATCCATGTCTAGCGATTTACACACAAGTATTGTAAAATAATTTATACGTGTCACTTCTGAACAAAAAAACACCAATGTTATGAGATCCCGCCATTTTAAAAGAAGACCAGCTGTTTGGGCGACCTCAGTGCTTGGCATCTTCAACATTAACCTTTCACCCCCACCAACCACAAAAGGGGCGTGGTTTCCTTTTGAAAGACCAAATCAAAGTTAACTATTTGTGCCACACGGTTGGTTTCATGTTAACGTACTTCTGCATTTATTTTAGAACGTGCAGAAGCTAATAGGAAACTTATTCTTACTTGGAGAAAAATAGTACCAGGAATATGCGATAAAATGATTCATTTCCAGATCCCTTTTGTTGTCACAAGAAGGCATGTTTTCTAACATCAAAACATTTGCCGCTTCATCTGTGTCTTTTTACGTTTTCATGTCTTTCTACTTTAGGCAAGAAGAAATAGAGAAATTGCTATCCTACAAAGAAAAATTGACGAGGTTCCTAGCAGGGCAGAATTGACCCAATATCAGAAGCGATTTATTGAACTGTACGGACAAGGTATCCACTGATGAGATTAAAATTTTCATTCTGTTCTTGCGTTTCTCTGTGTCCATCTTAGATAACTAATAAAATATTTTATATTTCCTATATAATTTATGTTGTGTTCTACATACAGTATAATAATTTTTCCGGTCATGGTATATTTAGTTTTTTCTCTCTTTTAGTGGCAGCCACACACAAAGAAACAAAACAGTTCTTTACACTTTATAATACCTTGGATGACAAGAAAGTGTTTCTGGAAAAAGAGGTACGAATGCGAGTTCTTAAACAGAGGGAATCTTTTTCTATGATACAGTAATTTTATTTTTGCCACTCTTTAATTTTATTTTTAAGAAACCTTTTCTTGTTTCATTTTAATTTGATTTCTTTTTCTGTACCCCCTTCTTTATTCATACACTCCTTTTAATGTAGCACTAACACAAAGTAGTAGTTCAGCAATCTGAGTTTTACCTTTGTAATGTATGAAGTTGAATGTTCTATGGGTTTGTTCAACTCTTCTTTTACTAATGTGCCTGTTTCTTTTTACAGGTTAATTTACTGAACTCCATACATGACAACTTTCAACAGTAAGCACTGAACTTATTTCTAATAATAATTTACATGCCAGTGTGCATTTTCTTTTTCGTAATAATATGAAGTACTGTATAGGGAAAGTATTGGAATCGTCCAAAAATTCTATTTCGATATTTTGATGAAATCTCAACGTTTCCGACCTCCCTGTGTCTGATTTACTTTCTTGTGAGGAAAGTATTGGCATCATCCAGAAATTCCATTTCGAGATTTTAATTAATCTCGACGTTTCAGACCTCCCGGAGTCTGATTTACTTTCTTATAAGGAAAGATTTGGCATCGTCTAAAAATTTGATTTCGAGATTTTGATTATTCTCGACGTTTCAGACCTCCCTGTGTCTGATTTACTTTCTTGTGAGGAAAGTATTGGCATCATCCAAAAATTTGATTTCGAGATTTTGATTAATCTCGACGTTTCACACCTCCCGGAGTCTGATTTACTTTCTTGTAAGGAAAGTATTGGCATCATCCAAAAATTCGATTTCGAGATTTTGATTAATCTCGACGTTTCAGACCTCCCGGAGCCTGATTTACTTTCTCGTAATAATATGAAGTACTGTATAGGGAAAGTATTGGCATCATCCAAAAATTCGATTTCGATATTTTGATGAAATCTCGACGTTTCAGACCTCCCAGAGTCTGATTTACTTTCTTGTAAGGAAAGTATAGGCATCGTCTAAAAATTTGATTTTGATGAAATGTTGACATTTTAGACGAGTCAAAAAATACCATTTTTGGAATTAGTCCAAGTGTGTGTGTGTGTGTGTGTGTATGTATATAAACATGATAACTTGAGTATGCTTTCACTTAGGTCAATCAAATTTTGCACACAAGTATTTGGTACAAAAACATACATTTCTATCAACTTTTGAGCTATTTCCGCTAACCAGAAGTGGTACTTTATCTGAAACATTTCCCCAAAAATATTACAAATTTGATAATTTCACATCATATTATGGTAAAGCACCACATTCTAAGCATTTTTTCCCTTTGCATTTTTTCGAAAAACTACCGGTTTTTCAGATAATCGCAATTTTCCGTTTTATGTTTGAGAATGTTTTTGCTTTACATAAATGAAATTTTGTGTACAAGTATTACATTGCACACATTAGTAAAGTCTCTTGCAACTTCTGACCCACATCTGCTTACTAAAAGTGGTAATTTACCTGAATTGTTTGCCAAAAACAAATTATCATGGCAAATTTTTTATTCATGCAGCTGCAGAGTCTGATTTTTTTTTTTTTTTTTTTTCAACTTTCATAATAATTGTTCAGTATATTATTAATTTGATTTGTTGTTGATGGTTCTTTAATTTATAAAATATAAAAATATAATCCTTGTCTTGCGGTTTACTCCTCAAATATCCATCTCCCTATCTGAGTATACGAGAAAGTCGAGGGGAGACCCCTGCCGATTTTTTCATTGTTCAACCATCCCACACTCTCCAGCACTCCTGACTACCTGAATGTAGCCTCAGATAAACTGGTGTCCTGTTCAGGGTTAGCGCCTGCCTTGCCTTCTGTGCCATAGGGAGAGGGTCCGCCACCCAGTTACCTGCGATTGGATTGAGTGTATGTCAGACTGAAGTAGTGGACAGACAGACCCGTGTTTTTTTACATTTTTTCAAAACTATATGGGCTGGTTACCCGTCGCCCGTTTCTCCCCCTTAACACTTAATGAATCCAGTAAATATAGACTTGTTGAATTATGGGGCATTTAGCAAGCTCAGATTTTAAATTTTTTTAAAAATTACGAGTCTTTCATAAATTACCAAACGTAATGGATTGGAGCGTTTACATTGGTTGCAGAATGTGGCTGAGACAGCCGTCCCCTGTCTGCTTTTTAATTTTTGTATCATTCATATTCAAGTGTTGCGTGAGGGCTATCTCTCTGACTTTGCTAAAGAGTATTAACAACAACAATAATAATTCTGACTACTCAAAGCGCTTCTCATAGTGAGTTAGGAGCCACTTCATCCATCACTAATGTGTAGCATCCACCTGGATGATACGACGGCAGCCATTTTAGCATGAGTACACTTACACCACGCATGAGCTGTTAGGTGGTGAAGTGACGAGAGAGACAATTAGAGACCCGGGATGATTAGGCAGGACATCAGGATGCCCCTACTCATTACAAAGAATTTCCCAGGGATCTTTAATGACCACAGAGAGTCAGGGCCTCATCTGAAGGACAGCACCATTGTTACAGCCCAGTGTCCCCATCACTGCACTGGGACATTGAAATCCACACACAGAACTAAGGGTAAGCGCCCCCTGCTGGCCTCAGCAACAGACACCCAAGCTTTTCCTAGGTGGTCTCCCATCCAAGTACGCCCAATCTACCTGGAAAGGGGTCTCTCTTTGAACTGCCTTTCCCAAGGTTTCTTCCATTTGTTCCCTACTAGGGTTATTTTTGTCTTGTCTTCTTAGAGCAGGGGTGTCGAACTCCAGGCCTGGAGGGCCGCAGTGGCTGCAGGTTTTCATTCTAACCATCTTCTTCATCAGAGACCAGTTTTTGCTGCTAATTCACTTCTTTTACTTTATTTTTATTCACTTGACTCGGGCCCCTCAGTTGTCTCTTTTTATAATTAGCAGCCAAACACAAAACAAGCCGCCACGTGACCAGCTCCCCTGTGCCCATCACACAATATCTGAAAATAAAGAAAAGTGAAGGTCTCGGCAAGGTTGATCTCTCGGGTCACCAAAACATTTTGACTAACAGAAAATCAAAAGTTTTGGAAATGTCTGCTGTGGCAGAATGAGAGCGGCAACAAGCCACGGAATTAAATAACGGGCTTAATTAACAGCAAGAATCGGCTTCTCATTAACAGATTGGTTGGCATCTGCCTAGCCTCCTGTTAGAATGTCAAAGCAAAATCTCACACTGCTTTGTCTTACAGAGCTATGGCGTCCTCTGGAGCCCGAGAGCAGTTCCTCCGTCAGATGGAGCAGATTGTGGAAGGAATTAAACAAAACCGAATAAAAGTAAGAAACCATTTTCAATCTTTGTGTTTTTATATGGACTCCTTGTTATGGTCGTTTTAATAATGAGACTAATTTGGAGATCTTTAAACAGAGGGAAGGGGAGTTATGGTAGGACTGGCACCCCAATCCACAGCTTGTTTTCCTTCTGCAGGAATGGTGTGTCAATAATTAAGGACTACTGTGATCAGATCTCCTTACGTGTAATTTAACCAATTATAAATTTCAGATGCTTTATCATTTATGTACAGTAATCCCTCGCTATATCGCACTTCGCCTTTCGCGGCTTCACTCCATCGTGGATTTTATATGTAAGCATATTTAAATATATATCGCGGATTTTATATGTAAGCATATTTAAATATATATCGCGGATTTTTCGCTGGTTCGCGGATTTCTGCGGACAATGGGTCTTTTAATTTCTGGTACATGCTTCCTCAGTTGGTTTGCCCAGTTGATTTCATAGAAGGGACGCTATTGGCAGATGGCTGAGAAGCTACCCAGCTTACTTTTCTCTCTCTCTCTCTTGCGCTTTCTCTGATCCTGACGTAGGGGGATTGAGCAGGGGGGCTGTTCACACACCTAGACGATACGGACGCTCGTCTAAAAATGCTGAAAGATTATCTTCACGTTGCTATCTTTTGTGCAGCTGCTTCCTGAAACGACATGCTGCACGGTGCTTCGCATACTTAAAAGCTCAAAGGGCACGTATTGATCTTTGATTGAAAAACAAACTCTCTCTCTCTCTGCTCCTGACGGAGGGGGTGTGAGCTGCCGCCTTCAACAGCTTTGTGCCGCGGTGCTTTGCATACTTAAAAGCCAAACAGCCCTATTGATTTGTTTGCTTTTTTCTCTCTCTGTGACAACCTGTGCTCCTGACACGCACTCCTTTGAAGACGAAGATATGTTTGCATTCTTTTAATTGTTAGATGTAACTGTCATCTCTGTCTTGTCATGGAGCACAGTTTAAACTTTTGAAAAAGAGACAAATGTTTGTTTGCAGTGTTTGAATAACGTTCCTGTCTCTCTACAACCTCCTGTGTTTCTGCGCAAATCTGTGACCCAAGCATGACAATATAAAAATAACTATATAAACATATGGTTTCTACTTCGCGGATTTTCTTATTTCACGGGTGGCTCTGGAACGCAACCCCTGCGATGGAGGAGGGATTACTGTACTCCCAGTTTGATTGTCTTTTATACATTAAGTTCTCTACAAAAACAAAATAAAAGTCCTTTAAAATTTTTGAGTTTGCAATAAAAGTCCCAACTGGAACAAGATGACGGACTTGTAGCCATTTGCAGGTCTATGTGTGTAGGCACAGCTCGACAGAACTTTTATTTGTTCCCAGGAGGGACTGTGGCCTTTAGCAGAAGCTAAATAAATAAATAAATAAATACACACACAGACACACAACCGAATAACTGAAAAGAAAGAAACTTCGGACTTGGCAGCCCCTGTCTCTGTGAGGCGTTATGCAGGCGTATCGCTGTTGGTATAAAGGTGGGGTTTCTTGATGCATTTCTGCCGAATGATTCGTTGGCTGAAAGTCCTCGGTGCTGGTGTGTCCTGTTGTTCATAATGGCACTCGGTTTGGTTTTCTTTCTGTCCTTCTATACGACCTCCAGGGGGTCCACAGTGTGTCCCATTGCCCGTTTTAATTAGCGTGTTGATCCGGTGGGCCTCTCTTGAATTGATGTTACCAGCTCGGCACACCACAGAGCTGAGTGAAGTGACCTCCTTCACATCTTCTACATTAAGTGAGTGCAGTCTCCTGAGGTGGAGTAAAAGAGTCTGCTCCGGCCTTCCTTCTACAGCAGCTCCTGGGTGTTCTGAGACCAGTCCAACCTGTCATTAATGTGGACCCCCCCTCTTCATCCTTTCATTGAATTGTGACTGGACAGAGAGGCCCATTAGTGCGGTGAAAGTCAATAACCACTTCCTTGGTTTTGCGGATGTTAAGTTGCAGAGAATTGTCTTTGCACCAAGAAACAAAAGTTCTCCCCCTGACTCCTCTCCTCTCCTTCATCCCCCTTATCAATACACTCAATAAGTGCAGAATCAACTGAGAATTTCTGCAGGTGACAAGATGGTTTTACTAGCCATCTTTAAATGGATAAAAAGATATTTAAGCACTAGCCATGTGCGCCCAACTACGTTGCGCGTGTTAAAGTTGTCTGTGAAGGGCTCCCTGTTTAAACGCGGCTGCCAGTCGTGAACTGGGCCCTTCGTCGCACAGCATTATGATTTTTTATAAGGGAAACAAAATTACAAAACAAAACCTTTGGACATTGATTCGACAGGAGCGGCCTACTCGGAATCACTGTCCGAATAGTAATTATGTGGTGGTGGAGGAGCATTTCTGCTTCTCTCCGTTCACAGTCCGTCTTGTTTTCACGACGCTGTCGTTTCCTTTCACGATCTCTTCTCAACCTTTCTCCAATCTCGCAGGTTGCTTTGTGGCAATCCAAAGAGTAAGGCAATATACACGGAGCAATGGTTATAAAACGGGGACACATAGGTATCCAGGCTCTTTAAAGCATAAATAGGGATCACTTCACTGACATGTGAGCAAGCCACGGTACAACTGTGAGACACTCGCCGGCTACAACGTAACAATAATAATTTCCGGAACGTGCTGTTACGTTGTCGTTCATTTTACCCACTGTCTTTCTTTCATTCATATGTTACGTAGGCACGTACCTTTTATCTTCGGCAATCTCATTCTTTAACCAGGCCTCAGGAGCTAACCAGCGTAACACTGTCCACCACCCCTTTCGTTATTCCGGCACATTGTTGACATCCGTGAGTAACAACAACGTACTAAACTGGAAGGTGGTCTACGCATGCGTGGAATTCACGGACAAACAAAGATCAAGATCCAAATGAAGATTATATATAAAGATTAGTTAATTTAAAGCACAACAATTTGTTTAGTTTGAATGTCTGTGTTTTGAGGTGTGACTGGAGTACTACAGTCTTCAGTAGTATAAGCCTGGAGGAGATTCTTAATGTAATGCTTATGTTTTAGCTGTCTCTCTACTGCCATCTAGTGCTGCTTCTTCTAATTCATTCACGGACAAACAAAGATCAAGATCCAAATGAAGATTATATATAGAGATAGCCACGTGCGCCCAACTACATTGCGCGTGTTAAAGTTGTCTGTGAAGGGCTCCCTGTTTAAACGCGGCTGCCAGTCATGAACTGGGCCCTTCGTTGCACAGCATTATGATTTTTTATAAGGAAAACAAAATTACAAAACAAAACCCTTGGACATTGATTCGATAGGAGCGGCCTACTCGGAATCACTGTCCGAATAGTAATTATGTGGTGGTGTAGGAGCATTTCTGCTTCTCTCCGTTCACAGTCCGTCTCGTTTTCACGACGCTGTTGTTTCCTCTCACGATCTCTTCTCAACCTTTTTCCAATCTCACAGGTTGCTTTGTGGCAATCCAAAGAGTAAGGCAATAAACACGGAGCAATGGTTATAAAAGGGGGACACATAGGCTTTTTAAAGCATAAATAGGGATCACTTCACTGACATGTGAGCAAGCCACGGTACAACTGTGAGACACTCGCCGGCTACAACGTAACAATAATAATTTCCGGAACGTGCTGTTACGTTGTCATTCATTTTACCCACTGTCTTTCTTTCATTCATATGTTACGTACACACGTACCTTTTATCTTCGGCAATCTCATTCTCTAACCAGGCCTCAGGAGCTAACCAGCGTAACACTGTCTACCACCCCTTTCGTTATTCCGGCACATTGTTGACATCCGTGAGTAACAACAACGTACTAAACTGGAAGGTGGTCTACGCATGCGTGGAATTCGCGGACAAACAAAGATCAAGATCCAAATGAAGATTATATATAAAGATTAGTTAATTTAAAGCACAACAATTTGTTTAGTTTGAATGTCTGTGTTTTGAGGTGTGACTGGAGTACTACAGTCTTCAGTAGTATAACCCTGGAGGAGATTCTTAATGCAATGCCTATGTTTTAGCTGTCTCTCTACTGCCATCTAGTGCTGCTTCTTCTAATTCATTCGCGGACAAACAAAGATCAAGATCCAAATGAAGATTATATATAGAGATGTTGACTGTTAAATACATGTTAACTTCTAGCAGATATGAGTTATCTTGTAAAGTGGCTTTGGAGTTGTATCGCCTAATATGAGCAGATTCTTGGGTAACACTCCTAAAAAGAGGATAATGGGCATCTGAAATAAGAATGAAAAAATATCAGCATGGTGTCACAAAAAATGGAACATTTCATTTTCACAGTGATTTTTCTCATTAGCTATGTTTTGGATCACATTCACTTGAAATACATAGAACCGCAACCATCTGAGTATCTCTGCCTGAGTAGTGAGTGTCTCGCCACTTGAAGTTGTGACACCTGACTACATCGAACTGTGGGAGATGTAATCAAGTTCTGGCCTCACTGGGCTGCGTGTTTCAGGCCTGCAACAAATGAACACATCATTCTGGACCAAAATCTTTAAATGCCCATCAGACAGCCTTGGTGTCCCCCAATCCCTCCTAACCCATTAATAACTGTCTGTGTTTGGTGGGCTCACAGAGGAGAAGGACAATCAGACCGGAATGGCCTTTACTTCACTACTGTCATGTACTTATCTTGGTCAACAGGAAGAATCCTAACTCACCTCCGTTAAGTCAGTGGGTCACTGATGTTATCTACTATTTGAAACAGGAAAAAACGTCAAATTCTCACTTAGAGGATCTGTGCAGAACTTCTAAAACCTGGCAGGACCTGATCAATAACATTTCAGTACAGTAATCCCTCACATATCGCGGGAGATAGGTTCTAAGGCCGACCACGATAACTGAATTTCCGCGAAGTAGGGACACCATATTTATTTAATTATTTAACGTGTATTTGGACGTTTTTAAACCCTCCTTGTATTGTTTACAACCCACCCTTTACTGTATTAATAACAGGGACAACTGCTAAGCAATATGAAATCAGTAGATAAGTTTACACTTACTGTATAGCGAAGTACACGTAACTATATATGACGTGATGATGGTGATGAATATGCTGCGCAGTAAAAATGATGACGATGAAGGTGATAATCCCCTGAAGCAGTAGCAGGAGCACGTTAATGCTGAATGAGTGAGATGAGACTTCCTGGTTAATGCAGCACTCCGTCGCTGAGCCAATCAGCAGCACACAGGAACTTAACTGTGTGCTCTGATTGGGTAGCTTCTCAGCCATCCGCCAATAGCATCTCTTGTATGAAATCAACTGGGCAAACCAACTGAGGAAGCATGTACCAGAAGTAAAAAGACCCATTGTCCGCAGAAACCCGCGAAGCAGCGAAAAATCCGCGTTATATATTTAGATATGCTTACATATAAAATCCATGAAGTCGTGAATCCGCGAAAAGTGAACCGCGAAGTAGCGAGGGATTACTGTATAAGCATTTAAACTGAGTAAGCAGATTGTCTCCTTTTTTTTATTCTATTTACATATTTTTACTATTACAGTGATCCCCCGTCGCACCCCTGCTACATCGTGGATTTATTAATACTATTATTATTCACTAGGGCCCTCTGCTCGCCCATCCTCGGGTTTGGTTTATCGGATAAACAATTTAAAGAGATTGCAACAATTCCCATGGAAATAACATATGCAATATTTTCATTTTTACTTTAAAACTTTTGTAAAAACAATACTTGTCCTTTATTTCCTGCCCCGTGCGCGGTTACACCTCTTTCTCGCGGGACGTGAAACGCTATTCGCGTTGTGAAGGTGGCGTCAGAACGCACGCTATAGAGATGCGATCGGTTCAGCTGCTGTCTTGCTGCTGGCCAGCTGTGTGTTGTGCTTGTCGTGCTTTGCCCCAATCACTTAGAAGCCTGTACAGCAGCTGTCCTTTTGCCACTCGCTTTGTGAAGAGGGGTAGCTGAACGCACGCTAAGCAGAAGTGGACGGATCAGCTACTGGCTTTGTGCTGCTTCTGCCAAGATGCCTGTTCTGACGGAGATGGATGGAGGAGGAGGAGTGGTGAGGGCCGAATTTGTTTTAAATTGTTTGTAAGTAGGGCGTGTCGTCAGAGTGTTCCTCTGAAATGATCTGGTCTTGATCGCTTCGCTCAGACCCCTCCTGTCACTTCGCGTTGTGAAGGGGGGAGCTGAATGCAAGCTAAGGACAAGTGGACTTTGTGCTGCTTCTGCAAAGATGCCTGTTCTGCTTGTCGCTCTGAGCGTCAATCATTTAAAAGCCTGTACAGCAGCTGTTCTTCTGTCTCACTGCCTTGTCCTGCGTGACGTTAAAATGTTTTATAATAGAGAGATGTTACTCATATCCTTAGCCTGGCATCCACATATCATATGTGTTTACAAAGTGTGTTTTAATAAGTTTAAATGTGTTTAAAAGTGTGTGGGGATGGGGATTTTATGGCTTAAACTATAAAAAAAATTTATATGGTCTTTCTATATCGCGGATTGGTCTGGAATGTAACTTCTGCGATCGGTGGGGGATCACTGTATTAAGGTTTTACTCTGCTGACCTAGCTCTCTTTCTCATGGGTGTCGATTTGTTTCAAACCTCGTTTTGTTAAACTTGACTTGCATGTATAGAATGTTATCCAATTTGAATAAAATTAATAATAGAAGTACGAGATGCAACTTGTTAGACCTGGCCAGGTTGTCAAAGAATTTTCTGTTTTGTGCGTCAACTACGAGACAACACAAATAAGGAGGGGAGGAGAACAATCTATTGTGTGTTTTGCTTACTAACAAAATGCATTTAATTGATAGATAGATAACTTTATTAATCCCAAGGGTACTAGGGTGTTGTACCGTGTTAGCCATTCTTGTCTTAGAGTGTGTATATAAACATAGGAAACTTCACTTTCTGTATTACATCTTGCCTGAAGAAGGGGCCTGAGTTGCCTCGAAAGCTTGCATATTGTAATCTTTTTAGTTAGCCAATAAGAGGTGTCATTTTGCTTGGCTTTTCTCTTAATCCCAAGGGGAAACTCATACTCCAGCAGCAGCATACTGATGCAAAAAACAATATTAAAGTGATAAATTTAATTGGTATATTAAACAACACCCTGATTTTTCACATTGGCGTCAGGAACAAGTTTACCAGTTTTTGCTGCGGCAGTCGACGTAAACCAAACAAAGCAAACTTCTCATGTAATAATACAGTGTTGTGTATTCCTGTGCAGATGGAGAAGAAGAAGCAGGAAAACAAGATGAGGAGAGATCAGTTAAACGACGAGTACCTGGAACTACTGGAGAAGCAAAGATTGTATTTCAAAACCGTTAAAGACTTTAAAGAGGTGAGATGGTATTCATTTCTATTACATTAGTATGAAAACTTTGTATTGGATATACGAGAACAGAAAATATTCAACAAAAATATTGGTATTATAGTGTGAAAACATGAAAAAAAAAACTGACGGCCAAGAATGTTCCTTGATTTGATATTTCAGACCAGTGCCTAAAAAATATATAAAGATCACACCAAACAATCAATTTTTGTTGAGTGTGTACCTGGGAATTATTGATGCACGGCCTACTTTCATAAATTAGTCAAACCATCCTACAGGCATTAATCTTTACTGTTTAAATTGTGCGTATTAGGAAGACTGGGAGTACAGCAAGAGGCCTTACTGATAATAATTTATTTTGTTACTTACCCCATGGAGTTTCTAGTAACGGCCAAATGTTTTCCCACAATGGAGAACAAAGATTACAGCAAAGTTTTTGACAGTTGACCAACGGTGTGTCCGTGCTGATGTTTTAGTCTGGGGGACTTTGCTGTAAGTATTGTGCACTTTGAAATGACCGACGTCTTTGTTTTCTGTTCACAGGAGTGCCGGAAAAATGAAATGCTGCTGTCAAAGTTAAGAGCCAAAGGCGCATCCTAGACAGTTAGCTGAAGTAGCAGTTTGTCCCGTTATGATCACCAATGCTGCCGCAGTATTACACACAAGAGTCACTGTCACTTTGTGTGTTTTCTCCTTCTATATATTAAAAGAAATGAACATGCTTTGTGTAGACGGTTTACAAATATAACAATTTAATCTTAAATTTTATTTTTTGGTACACAGAATAACAATGTCTTGCAGTGTTGACTCCCACAACGGTGTGGATGTCTTCATTGTACTGTTCATCTTAAGAGTTGGTTCTCAGAACTTAGAAATGCCACTTAAGCTAAACTGCACTGCACTATTTTGTAAAGTTCTGACCCCATTAGCTCTTATCGCCTCTACAGATGTATTTTTAGTTTCTTACAGAGGGGGATAATACTTGTATATATTTACTAAACATCTCTATTTAAAAAAAATCGTCTTCCATACATGACAGATTATCGGAATGCTCACTTTATTGTCCCATGATACCGGATTTTATAGTACAAAAAAAGACCAACGGCCCAAGTTAAAATATTAACGAGAAAACTGCCTCCTGTCATTTCTGTTCTTGTTGATGTGTTTGAAAATCTTTGACTTGTGAACACTTTTGGATTTCTGATACCCAAATCCTCCACCACCACCTCTCTTCTGGATTTTCTTTCCACTGCTGCTGTTTACATCTGAATTGACAGGTTAAGGATGTCGCAGGAAAAAAATTGAATTAAACATTTCACTTCTAGGGCAGGGGTGTCGAACTCCGGTGCTGGAGGGCCGCAGTGGCTGCAGGTTTTCATTCTAACCATCTTCTTCATTAGTGGCCTGTTTCTGCTGCTAATTAAACTTCTTTTGCCTTGGTTTTAATTTACTTGACTCAAACCCCTTCATTCTTTTTTTTCCTTAATGAGGAGCCAAACAATAATGAGACACAAAATAAGCTGCCACATTATCTGAACATAAAGAAAGGTGAAGGTCTCAGTAAGGCTGAGCTCCGAGGTCACCAAAACATCTTGACTGTGTTCTTAGGAAAAAAAAGAGTTTTGGAAATGTCTGCTGTGGCAGAATGAGAGCAGCAACAAGCTGTGGAATTAAGTAATTAGTTTAATTAACAACAAGAATCGGCTTCCCATTAAGGAACTGGTTGGAGTGAAATTGGCAGGAGCTTGAAGCCCCAGTTTAGCTGGTCACCTGTTGGCTCGTTTCATATCTCATGTCTGTTTGGCTGCCATTTTATGAAGAAGTGAATAAATTTAGAAGACTGAATCCTTAAAAACAGAGCTATTGAAATGAAGGGAAAACAAGTTCATTAGCAGTGAAAACTGGTCACTGATTAGGAAAAGGGTTAGAATGAAAACCTGCAGCCACTGCGGCCCTCCAGGCCCGGAGTTCGACGGCATGTTATGCAAGGACTTCATCTGAAAATGGCACAAAATGTATTATAGGAAGTTAAAGTGCTGCAGGCAAATCATTCCTTCTAAGTGAAGCAAAAGTGACCAATGTTTTTAATTCTTTGACATTCTGTACCTACTGTAGACCTTACAGAGATAGACACTTTATTAATCCCAAGGGGAAATTCACAATATAGTGCCTTTCACTTTTATCTAAGATAGAAATGTGTGTCCCCAGTGGGAAATTTGTCTTTGTACAGAATAAAACCTCAAAGTGGCTCGGATTACTGTATAAAGGATACTGAGGTCGACATAGGGGGGCACTTTAAATCCAAAAGAGAGAGCAACCTTCGGCAGGTCCAGCGTGTTGACACTATAAATCTGCTTCAAGGAGTGAGAATCGTACGCTCGGATATAAGATTTATAGGCCTCTTGAGCAGACTTGTGCAGGTAGTAGTTTTTCTCAATCAGCTTTTCTAGCTAAAAAAAAAAAAAAAAAAATTCATCCAAATATACACTTTTAGCACTTAGTCGTGCGTTAAACAAGCAACACGGGCAAAACCTTGATATGCATTTTCAAAGAAATTCACATTATTGTAAATTATCCTTTTAAACCTTTTATCTTGTACAATTCCTCAGCAGCTACTCACCAAAATTATTCTCTTTACTAAAAATTTGAGTGCAATTAGGAATCTGTGAAAATAAACCTGTGTCTAAGTGTAGCATTAAGGAAGTTAATAATGCTGGGCTTCGATGAACAGACAAAGTGCCTATAAATAAGCATTCACCCCTCTGGTCTTTGTCACGTCTTATTTTTTGCAACACTAAATCACAGTTTGATGAAATTTGGATTTTTTTTCACACCAATCGACCGAGTGAGAGAGACACCAATGTCAAGATGAAAGAACATCTGTACAGATAACTACAATTATTAAACACTGAGTGAGTGAGTGCCTGCCTGAGGGTTCAAGTCTCTCTTTGGCAGCCATGACAGTCTCAACTCTGTGCTCTGCCATTTTTCCTCCTCCTTTGCACACTGAATAATATTCCTTAATTTCACGTGATTTCTTATGTAATGTTAAGTAAAAACTGGTAAATTCTGTTACAGAAATGCCAACATGAGAACAAACAAACAAACGTGTGCTGGTTAAATACAAGAAAGTAACACCTCACAACCTTAGTAAATGCGCACTACTCCAGTTGGGCCTACAGTAATATATCTTTTTTAAAAAGTGCATTGAACTCTTTCAGGGCTGATGTCAATTAACAAAAGTTGACTATGACAAAATCGACTTGTGACAAAACCAACTGTTATGGTTTAGCTGGACACTTGTTGCTAGAAGAAAAGTTAGCTTCATTGGTTTGACCAAGATTTCCTGCGCTTGTGTGAGTAGCAAGGCGCAAACAACGGCAAAAATGGCACTGACATCTAGCGAGAGATCAAAGTGAATGCATAAAGCAAACTTCTGCCTGGACGATGTTTTGCCTGTTATCTCTGAACTGGACTATGACTCGTCGGACTCCAATTTTGATACAAGTGATCGAAAACAAATGTGAGGCTCCAGCTTGTTGACTGGTCCCCAGCTAATCATGGTGCTGAACGGGTTCATGTAGCTGATACGCCTATGGCAATGTTCACCAGGGAGGAGTGCCACTTAACAATGATAAGAGATAGACTGCAATGCCTCAGCCACGTGAAGACAGCTTGGCAGCAAGCCTACCGCACATTCTTGTCAAATTGACTGCCACAGCATGCAGCAACCGCCGTTTTACGTTGATTTCTGTGTGAAACCATTGCTTTTCAGAAACTGTTTTTTGGAAAAAATATTCAGCCCTCAAAGAGTTAAATAGAGCAATCTTTTGCTGTATTTCAAAAACAGAAAAGGTATGGGACTAACCTGAGACTGAATATCAGAAATTTTGCTCCAGGAAAATTCAAATTCATTGAGAGGCACCTAAAATATATTTAAAAAGTGCGTAAGTAACAGGAAAACATGCAGGCGTACAGAACCATCACTATAGGAAGTTTATGTTTCACCTTGGCTTGTTTAAGATACCGAAGAAATCCCAGTTCCTCGGGCCTCAAAATGAGAAGTGCGTGGCCTCTCCCTTCAACTCCTCTGGCCGTCCTACCGACACGATGAATGTACTCCTGTGACACAAAGGCAAGAAGGGTCAGTCTCCGCTGCAGCGGGGTGAAGCTGTAAGAAACGCTACATTTTAAAACATTACTGAAACACAGTAGACAGCCGTGTCCACCAGAATTCGGGGATGTATTAAAAGCATCAAAGAAATATGAAACAATTTCCTGCTGGATTTATTTAAAATGACAACAGCTGTGGTATAGTTGCCACAATCCTCCACAACATGTAATTTAGGAGAAAGGTGCATATGTGTTGTATAAATAGTACTTTAGGCCGGCCAGTCCGGTGCACTGGTGAAGGACCTGAAGCCCTAAACCAGAGGGCCGACAGTTCAATCCCAGCTACTTGCCTAGTGTGACCCTGAGCAGGTTAGTGGTTTTTATAGTTAAACAAGCACCGGCGTTCATTATAGGGAATATAAAAGCTGTGTCTCATTTTACAGATCAGCAAGACACACACAATCACTTCATAGACAGCAGAGAAGAAAAAAAAAAGATTTAAATATGAAGTCATCACTCAAGATATTAAAAGTGTCCTATAAGTTAGTTGTCTAACCTGTTGAAGTGTGAATGTTAAACATGAGAATTCCAGGGGCGACACCAGTGGTTCCCCAAACTCTGCTGGGGACCCCCTGGGGCAGCAGGTTTTTGTTCCAACCAACTTCTGTTTTTAATCAGACTCCTAGCCTAATTACCGTATATGCTCACGTATAAGTCGGGTCTTGAAACCCGAAAAAATCGACCATAAAAATCATACCCTGACTTGTACGCCCACATTTGTCACAGCAGTGCAGCTACCAATTTCTTCCACTACTTCAATGACGTTTAATTTCAAACCAGCTTCGTATTTTCTTCTGATCGAACGCTCCATCGCAGATAAGGGATGCTCTTATGATAAAGGTGTACGAGTGTGTGAGACACACACAAATCAGTGTAAACGCTGCTTCGGAATCGTTTGAGTCACGTAGGCACAATAGAGAGACAGGGCGAGGTTAGGAGCACACGCTGATAAAGCGCATTGCCACACCCACAGAGAAAAAAAAGGCCGTGTGCTCCGTGGTTACTCTCTAAGGTGGGCGTTAACATATCATAATCTCTTGGACCAATGGCGTGAGTTTTCCGTATTCGACCAACATTATAAAATACCAGAAATAGTACGACTTATCCGCGAGTATATACGGTAAGTAAGCTCTTATTACCCAGTTTCTGTGTTTTGGGGTTAATGAAGAAATTACAAAAGTTAGTGTGCTAATACAATTTAATCGAAGTTAAGCAGTTACATGTGAATAATAATTTTTATTTATGTTCACCTTGATTTCCATTATTAACTAATTAATGGGCCCGACGCTGAAGCAGTTGCAGCCTTTCATCATTTAGTGTTGTTCACCGGGGTGTCTGTCTGCTTGTTGTTAATTGTCATTATTAAGATACAATGAAGGTGGCACAGTACACTGAATAAGGGGAAAAAATAATAGGAGAGCAACAAAAAAGAATTAAAGCATTTAAAGATAGAGCAAATAATTGAAATATTGCTAAAATGTCTTATAATGTAAAGATCATACTGCTGTGCTTTTCTTAACCTTTTAACCGCCAACTCCCTAAATATTCCCCATGCCAGGAGAAATCTGAACAATTTTCGTTTTTTTTACTTTACATTTATTCAAGCAGTATTTACCTGCTGAAATACCTGCTGAAATGTTTCAAATAAATGGTCAATCAAAGGACGTAGCTTGAACAAGCGGTCACGGTTTGGATCTTTCATATCTGGCTCAGATAACGGGCAGCAGTCCAGTTGAGATGCTGGGGATACACCCACTGATCGCCATCATCCGATGCGTCGTCATTCACAGTATCATGCAGCGCACGTTGCTGCTCATCATTGTCGCTAAAATCTTCTTCAGAACTGCTACAATCATGATCAGAATTATTGTCCAAAATCGCCTGCAAAACCTCACTTGAAGTCAGTTTACGTTTCGCCATATTCACAGCTTTCACTTTCGAATCACATCACGTGAGCGGCCAATACAAGCGCAGAGTTGTCGAAATACAACGTAGTAATAATACCCACGCCAAACTGTCAGTTATACTACGCGCCAGGCATTCACATAACCACAGGCAAATGTGCCGGATAATTCCGGCAGTAAGGCGTCAGCAATAAAGCTACGATGCCGGATATATCCGGCAGAGGGCGGTTAAGGGGTTAACACCGAGTAAAAGAGAAAAAAAAAAAAAAAAAACAGCTAACTAAATGAGATCAATCATTTATCAGTGTTTGTGAATCTGGTTGGAACAAAAACCAGCAGCCATATGGGGTCCCCAGGACCAAGCTTGGGAACCACTGGTCTCCACTGTTCAAGCAGAATTTTAACTAAAGCAAGAAATCCTTTTTCCAAATCGTGTTATGATAGGTGGCTTGAAATTCGTTGAGCTGGGTAAGGTAAATGGTGTGTGCCAGCACTGCCATCCAAGTTACAATGACAGACTGCTCATCAAGCAGTGCTGATGGCACACTAGGGAGTAATGTGATCCCTCAGCTGTCTGATGAAAACTCCAGTCCTAAACGTGTGACTGAACGCTTCAAAGCAGGTGCCTGAATACCATCTTTCACAATTAAGGTTTTAAACTTCCATACATTTTGGATCATTTGAGCTGAGGAAAGATGTGTGTGAGTGGAGTCTGACCATGTTTTGCACGTATTGATGGAGAGTGTCCAGGGGCTCCCTGCTTGGAGTTTGAATGTTCTCCATGTATGGGCAGGGGTTTCCTCTGGAGGTTATGGTTTTCTCTCATAGTACAAAGACACACCAGTTAAGTGAACCTGAATTTCTAAATGAGCTCCAGTGTATGGGTGCCATCTGAACCAAACTGAATATCCATGGAAAGAGCAGAAACCCTCAGTTTGGAAAAGGAACCCACCAGACCGAAGATGACTGGGCCAATTTGCCAGTTGAGAGCAGCAGAATTGCAGTTTCTGCCTCAAAGGGGTGTGGTACAGAATATTAGGTTAGGACTCTCAATATTTCTGTCCATGCTCTTTTAATTCCTAAAACAAAGTTCTTACCTAAATCAAAAGCCAAGTGTCTGCTCTATGGAATAAAGAATGGTGGATGCCAAATACTGTCTTTTTCAAAGGGAGAGGGGGATATCTGTTCTCAAATTTACCCAATACAGTCCAGGATATTGTGGCGTGACTGGCTACAGTCCATCCCAGCAGCATTAACCCTGGCCTGGGACTCACATCCACAATGGTCCAATTTTGATTTGCCCGTTAACCTAACCATGCATATCTTTCTCATTTGACAAAGTGGGTGGGCCACACACAAATATGGAGAGAATGTACAAAATTCTCTAGACAATGCCCACATGCAGGACTCTGGTGCCATGAGGCAGAAGGACTGGGTAATCAGGGGCATCTTAATGTGACTTCTAGGCTCCAAACAGAAAAAGAGGAAGCTTTTAATGCATTTCACCTTTGGATCATCAGGAGGATCATACTGAACAATCCAGTCCACTTCAGGGATGTCAAGACCTCTGGCAGCAACATCTGTGCAGAGCAGGATTCCGGTTTCTGCATTGCAAAACTGGAAAAAAGTGGTGGTTCTCTTGGTTTGTTTCTGCTTTCCCTAAAAAGAATAATTTGGGAGGCATTCAGCAGCAATACAACGCAAGACATTTTACATACTCAATTTTAAATGGAGCAGGTCCTATTTATCTGCTTAAATTAAGAACATTTAATTATGTGTTCACCTCTTAGATACCAGGCATTCCATGCAACCCCAAAAAAAGGTGGGTATCTAGCAACTCATCTTCTTCCTCACCACAGACCTAACAATACAAGCTTTGGCTAAACTCTGGCTGTATGTATACTAAAACGGACAACCAAGATTTTGCCTCCTGAAAACTTTGGGGAATATTTTATGGATTTTGGCCTGCTTATCACAAAAATCACCTTTTGAATTTATGTATCATGTAGTGTTTTAATGTAATCACTAATTTTATACAACTCCTCATAATTATACATATACAGGACAAACAAGTACAACTGAAACAATTGTGGTGTTCTAAAAGTAGTGTCAACCCCTACTGGAAATGCAGCTCACCTATACAAAGTAGCTTTATGTACGATTGGGAAGGCCTTGCTAAAGACTCATCACGTTAACTTCGCCGCTAAGTAAGCAGAAGTGTGGCCCCTAAACCCCTTGTCAACCCAACAAATATATTTCTGCATCCCGTTCATATAAACTTTGGACTGATGAAAAATTTAAAGTGATGAACAAAGAAGGTGAAGTATTGTGATATTTGAGACAGATGTTTCCACAAATAACCGATGCCAAGACTAATGTTGGTCCACAAATCAGACACATCAATGACAAGTGATTTGAAGATCTGCTAGTGGGGCTAAAATCACATGGAAGGCATTCAAGAATGTTATTGAGAACTTTCTGGGTAACTACAGAGCACCAAACTACATCCAGCTGGTTGACCAAGTGCGACACACTGCTAAAGATTTATCTTGTGCATCCACACATTGACTGCTAATCTTGGTGCAGTCAGAGATGAACATGGGGGGGAAAGGTTTCAGCAGGACATTGCAGTGATGGAAAAGCAGTGTAATCCACCAATACTGGCCAACTATTATTGAGCACTGAAAGCAGAAGCATCAAGTACAAGCACAAATCTGCAACAAGCGACTTTTAGCTCAACTGAACTAATGCAATGTGTCAGCATCATTAAGCGATTAAACACGCTAATTTAATAAAAGATCATTTCACATTTCTTCAAATTACTACATGATAACGGTCAATCTGAAATTATATTTGTGTTCTGCTTGACGCTGTCAATCACCAAAATACTTTCAGGAAGCAAAAATATTTTGAAAAAACAAACCGGTTATATAATGTTACTAAAGCAACTGGCTACCAGTCCTGCCCAGATGTTCCCACTCTTTGGACTGCTCACACTTATAATGGCCAGAGTAGTACAAGTGTGTGTATGGGGTTTTGTGGTGCAGTTCTTAAGTTTTGCAATATTTATGCATGGACAGTCATAGGCATGCAAAAAACCAGGAAGAGAAGCAGGAACTGACTAAAGGACTTCAGTATGGGGTCACTGGATACACATTGATATACATCACTTGATAAAAGTGGAAGAACCCTGTCTGATACCTTTTAGGAAGCTTATTGGCTATCAAACATAACAGCATAAAATGTCACTTATCCACAAATTCTTATTTCTTTCATATATACTACACAGAAATATTTGCATCTGATCCTGTGGGTATCTGACTTAAGATGAAAAATATACTTACGTGAATTGCCATGACAGGAAGATCTATGTAGTTTAAGAGCTCATAATGATATTTCACTGACATGCAGGAAGAAAAAAACACCATCAGCTTCTTCTTCCGGTTCTTCTTCAAAAAGGTAAAAAGCAACAGGAATCTTTTTTCGGATGGACACACTACATAACCCTAACAATGAGCAAAAACAAATAGCATTATACAATACATGCTGTGATGTTCTCGGTCAGTTGAATAATACATTAAAAAAATAACTGACATATCAATAACAGTAACTCTTTATATGTATATAGCACTTTTCTCACTACTGAAAAGTGTTTTACACAGTGAGTAAGGAGCCAATTCAACCACCATTAATGTATACATCAACCTGGATGATGCGATTCCAGCCATTTTTGCACCACTACACTCACCACACACATGCGCTATTAGGTGGTGAAGTGGTGAGAGCAATAGCCATTTGGTTTGGACATGTGCAGAGGAGAGATGCCGAGTATACTGGGAAAAAGATGTTAATGATACAGCTGCCAAAACAGACAAAGGCCTAAGAGGAGGTTTATGGATGTGGTGAGAGAGGACATGCAGGTGATGGGTGTGACAGAACAAGATGACGAGGATAGGAAGATATGGAAGAAGATGATCCGCTGTGGCAGCCAAAAGAAGAAGAGGAGATAGGGGAGGATTAAATAGATAATTTTATTAATCCCAAGGGGAAATTCACATACTCCAGCACGTTTACCAAAGGGTGGAATTGAAGAGTCGCATAGTTTGTGGGAGGAACAATCTCCATTAGGGGAGATCAGGGGGCCAGAATAACCACACCATGATGGGCAATTTAGCCAGGACATACTCTTTACAAAAAAAAAAAAAAAAAAAAAAAGACCTCAGTTTTATACCTCATCCAAAGGATGGCACCATTTTTACTACACAGTGTCCCATTACTGCACCGGGGTACTGAGATCCACATTCAAAACACCAGGTAAGGCAGACCCCACTGGCCTTGCCAACACCTCTTCCAGCAGCAACCCAAACTTTCCCCGGTTGGTCTCCCATCCAAGTACTTGCCGGGCCTGAACATGCTTAGCTTCAGGGGGATGAAGCACATGTGGTATGGCTGCTGGCAATGACTCGAGACAAAACAAAATAGAAATGTACGTAAAAAAGTCTAGTACAATAAAATACAAAACAGCGCTGAACAAGTTAACATACCTGTTCTAGACCCTCAACAGTTGCAGTCTCTTTATGATCATCCACGCCAACATACAGTGGCTCCTTCTTCAGGGATATTCTGGCCAGATCCTCAACTTTACGTGTTTGCGTTGCAGAAAACAGCATAGTCTGCCTCTTTTCTAAAGAAATTGAAATGACAATTTTAGAATAGTATATTAATTAAATATGGTTGGTTAAATTGAACTCCATTGCCTCTACGCAAAAACAGAATACATGTTAGTAAGTAACAAACATTAAACACGAGCAACAGAAACCGCTGTGCAAACCACAAGCAAGACACATTCAAAAAAATAAAGAGCGGCCTAGGCCAATTCAGATTTGAAATACCAGTTATGCTTTTCCAACACGCACGCACACACAGAGTTCTCAAAAATGAATTTACATCTATATTCAAAATGTGGCGTGGCCATCAGGATTATGCAATGATTAGTGCCACGTCCTCAAATACACAGCATCCAGAGTTCAAAGTTCAATTCCTGACCTTGGTCTGCAGATTCACACTCAGATCCCTTTCAATTTTTTTTCTCATTTTGTAATATTGCGGCCTTGTGCTAAAAATCACTAATATTCAGGTTTCCCACACATCAAACAACACTCAATATCCCAAAAATGACACATCAAAAAACAGGATGTTAGAAATGTTTGCAAATTTATTAAATTGAAATATCACATTGGCACAAGTCATCAGACCCTTTGCTATAACACTTGAAATCTGGCTCAGGCGCATCCCATTCTATTCAGCAACACTTGAGATGTTTCTACACCTTCTTTGGGGTCCACCTGTGGCCAGTTCAAGTGATTGGATATGTTTAGGAAAAGCACACAGCTTTCTATGAAAGGTCCCACAGTTGAGCAAAAACGGAGGTTAAAGGAATTGCCTGTAGAACTTAGATTTGTGTCAAGGCAAGATCTGAGGGAAAAAATACAAAAAAAAAAAAAAAAAAATACCCGCAGCACTGAAGGTTCCCAAGAATACTGTGGACTCCATAATTCTTAAATGGAATATGTCTGAAACAACCACAACTCTTCCTAGAGCTGGCCACGGAGACAAACTGAGCAATTGTGGGAGAAGGGTCATGGTAAGAGAGGTGACCAAAAAACCCTGATGGTTCATCTGCTGAGCTCTTAAGAGAACTTGGGAGGTTATGAAAGAAAATTCCAGAAAAACAACCTTCACCACAACACCCCATTGATCTGAGTATTATGTAGAGCGGCCAGACAGAGGCCTCTCCTCAGTTTGCAAAATGGCACCTAAAAAACTGTGAAGACTATGAAAAACAAGATTCTCTGGTCTGATGAAACCAAGATTAGCGTCACATCTGAAGAAAACCAGGCACCACTTGTCTCCTGTTCAACTTCAAATTGTGAAGAATGGAGGTGGCGGCATCACGTTGTGGGTCTGATTTTCAGAAGCAGGGACTGGGAAACTAGACAAGGTTGAGGGAATGCTGAAAGGAGCAAACTACAGAGATATCTCTATTATAATAAAAAAATGAAGGTTAGGTGGATTGGTGATTCTAAATTGGCCCTAGTGTGTGCTTGGTGTGTGGGTGTGTTTGTCCTGCGGTGGGTTGGCACCCTGCCCAGGATTGGTTCCCTGCCTTGTGCCCTGTGTTGGCTGGGATTGGCTTCAGCAGACCCCCGTGACCCTGTGTTCGGGTTCAGCGGGTTGGAAAATGGATAGATGGATGGATGGAATAAAAAAAAATCCTGGGACGAGACGTGACTTTTTCAGAGATTCTTTCATGTCACGTGAGACGAGACTTTGTGCAGAGATTTTACCACGCCCAGGGATGGAAATAAAAGACAAAGAGTAGAAGACCAAGTAAAACATTGTAAAGAGGTTCAAAAACGTTGGCGTGATACACATGCAGAGCAGGTCAGAGATAATGGAAGTACAAAAAATTCAAAAGTCTCAAAAAAAAAAAAAAATGATAGTAAAGATCGTATTAGCACAAACAAACAGAAATTATTACTCAGTGAGATAACAGAACAGTGAAGAGAGATCAAATATATTGTTCGGACTTAAACTAAGTCAGAGACTTGTAAATCGTTTAATTCGTGTTGCCATCAGGGAAAAGAAGTGTTTCTTCCCAAGCAAGAGGTGTAACTGTGAGGATTAAAAAGATGTGTTGTCTGGTGAAAGTGAAATTCACATGCACGAGCGGCAGAGACGGTAATGGGGGGGGGTTTACGGGGGGAACGTTGTTGAACAAAGCTGTTCAGAACACTGTCTGGACCTCAGACTGGGCCAAAATAGATCAACTTCCAGTAGGGACTAAGCAAAGACAACACAGATGTGGCGTTAATGTCCCTCAGTGGCCCAGCCAGAGCCTGGACTCGAACATGCCAGGAGAGACCTGAAAAGAGCTGTCCACCAATGGTCTTCCTCCAAGCTGACAGAGCTTATAACTGAAGATCTGAAGAGAAGAATAGCAGAAAATCTGCAAATCCAGTTGTGTGAAGCTTCTTGTGTCAGACCCCAGAAGACTCCAGACTGGAAGGGTCTGAATATTTGTGCCAATGGAATATTTCAGTTATTTATTTTTAATAAATGTGAAAAAAAAATTAAATCCTGTTCTAGTTTGTGATTTTGGTGTATTGAGTGTTGCTTGAAGTGGGAGAAAATTAAATCGATTTTAAATATTTGGTACTTTTCAAGTCAAAAAAGTTATTTCTTCACAAACATGACATACACCATATATGCGTGTTTGCCATGCAAAACTGTGTTCTAAAGTTAAGCATTTTCTATAAATTTTTTAAAATCTATAATCAGACCTTGTACCTTTTAATGCAGCCCATGGGGCACACCGTAAAAAGCCTTAAAAGCTTATCAAATATGTCAAGCCAAAAAAAGTTGTCAAGCGTCTTGAGATTACATAAACATTCTAAAATAACTTGTGTCATTTTTGAAACATAAAAAAAAAACAAAAACACCAATATTATGACATTCAACTATTTTAAAAGATAATCAGCCGTCTGCACTACATAAGCACTTGTCTTCTTCTTTTACCCATCTCCAACTCCATCTCTCCCTGCCATGGGTGCACCATGTATAGGTTACTAATGTACAGTGACCCCTCGCTATATCGCGCTTCCCCTTTCGCGGCTTCACTCTATCGCGGATTTTATATGTAAGCATATTTAAATATATATCGCGGATTTTTTGCTGGTTCGCGGATTTCTGTGGACAATGGGTCTTTTAATTTCTGGTACACGCTTCCTCAGTTGGTTTGCCCAGTTGATTTCATACAAGGGACGCTATTGGCAGATGGCTGAGAAGCTACCCAACGTACTTTTCTCTCTCTCTCTCTTGCGCTGACTTTTTCTGATCCTGACGTAGGGGGATTGAGCAGGGGGGCTGTTCGCACACCTAGACTATACGGACGCTCGTCTAAAAATGCTGAAAGATTATCTTCACGTTGGCCACCTTCTGTGCAGCTGCTTCCTGAAACGACATGCTGCACGGTGCTTCGCATACTTAAAAGCACGATGGGCATGTATTGATTTTTTTCTCTCTCTCTCTGCTCCTGACGGAGGGGGTGTGAGCTGCCACCTTCAACAGCTTTGTGCCGCGGTGCTTCGCATACTTAAAAGCAAACAGCCCTATTGATTTGTTTGCTCCTTTGAAGAGGAAGATATGTTTGCATTCTTTTAATTGTGAGACTGAACTGTCATCTCTGTCTTGTCATGGAGCACAGTTTAAACTTTTGAAAAAGAGACAAATGTTTGTTTGCAGTGTTTGAATAACGTTCCTGTCTCTCTACAACCTCCTGTGTTTCTGCGCAAATCTGTGACCCAAGCATGACAATATAAAAATAACCATATAAACATATGGTTTCTACTTCGCGGATTTTCTTATTTCGCAGGTGGCTCTGGAACGCAACCCCCGCGATGGAGGAGGGATTACTGTATAGGTTACATTATAAAATGCCAAGCTTGATAATGTTTTTTTTTTTTTAATTTATAGAAACCATTTCACTTTAGAAAACAATTACGTGTAACATATGTAAATATACTGCGGTGGGTTGGCACCCTGCCCGGGATTGGTTCCTGCCTTGTGCCCTGTGTTGGCTGGGATTGGCTCCAGCAGACCCCCCGTGACCCTGTGTTCGGATTCAGCGGGTTGGAAAATGGATGGATGGATATGTAAATATACCTTTTGTTTTTTTTTTAAGAAATAACTGACTTGAAAAATAAATTTTTCCTTAAGACTTGAAGAGATGTGAAAAAAAAGTGAAGGAGCCAAAATACTTTCTGAATTCACTAAGCTCTGCCTTTCCAAACACTGGTGCACTGTTCAGGGCTGATTGCCTGCCTTGTGTCCAATGCTGATCCACTCAACGTTCTCCCAACTCACACGATCCTGATCGGGAGTAAGCAAATAATATTTCAGCTTCTGTTTTCTGTTGTGGAATATCTTACTTGGTAAAAGTTTGATGATCTGTTTCAGTTCTTCTTCGAATCCAACCTCCAGAATACGATCTGCTTCATCAATGATTAGACACTGTAAGTTTTTGTACATAAACCCAGAAGTGTTCTAAATAAAGAAATACAAATATTTATAATTAGTAGCCATGGGACAAACCCCCCAAATTATTTTAACTTAACTTCAAAGCCAGATGTGATGAATAAAGTACAGATCTATAATAAAATTCAAGGGCTTGTAGGCCACGCAGTTCCTGTGAATAAATGAGAACAGACCATTCAGTCCAGCAAGCTTCCTATCTTATTTACCTAACTTCTCCCAAATATACGTGTCAACTTTTGAAGTTCACTCCTCAGTTCTACTCTTTATCACACTACTTGGCAACTTATTTCATGTCTCAATGGCTCACTGTGTGTAGAAAAAAGACATTCAGTTTTAGTTTTCTTTTTTGTGAAATTTTACTCTCGACAATAATGACTTGTTTAAAAGTAACAGCTGTCATCAACCATACTGATTCCCTTCAAAATTTGAAACACTTCAAATTCTGTCGTCTCTTTCTTAAACTGATAAAAGTTCAACTCTTTCAATCTTTCCTTATACCTCAAACAGTTCTAAATCAGCCTAGTTGCTATTCTCTGGACTTTCTCCAAGTCCAAGACCAATACCAAACTCCAGACTCCCTGATAATTATGTAGTACTTGTTTCTTCCACACCTTACGCTGTATGACACACAAATGAACACAGCGCAAATCTTTTAAAATAGCCTGCAGTTTACTAAGCAGCAATTTCAATTTCATCTTTACCTGTTCATTTTCCAATTAAAAGTGTAAGCTGCTGCATTTTAAATGAGCTCTCTGCCCAAACTCAAGTGGTGCCAGTTTTTGTGATCGTTTTTTTTTACCGAACAATTCACTTTTTAATATGAAAATTGGCCAATTTTGATTGGCGGCCAATGAATTGGAGCATCCTTACTCTCTGGTCATTTGATTTTATTGCTTCCTAACAGAATTACAGGTATTAGTGAAACATGATCTCCCTGCCTAAGCTAACGCTGTTTGCTAATACACCTTATTTATGACACAAGGAGCTCTACCTCCTCCTTAACTAATGCATGTATTAATTTACTCATGATGCATGTTAAACTTACCGGCCTATAGTTACTTGGATCACCTCCTCATTGACTCTTCTTTACTAAAATACTGAAAAAAAAAACCTCTATGGGTCATTTTTCACCTTTTCTGCCTTTTAACTTTCATGGTATCCTTTTAACTATTGCTCTTAAAAGCCTTATGGTCACTTTTGGAATTAACTGTCCTGTACACCTTATACAGCAGTTTTTTTTTTTCCTCGTTCGTCTTATGGCTATTACTTTGGATTTAAAATTTCTAAGATGCAGCAAGGTTTTCAGGTTGCCAATAACATATTCCTGTAAACCTGGTGAGTTGCAGGCCAATTTCTTCCTAATTAGAAATCAATGCTCAATTACAAATGTAGCTCTACAAATCTTTTACCATCATTACAATTACCACTAACAGCATCCTTGGACTTGTAGCACATTTTAATCATGTTAGCTTTACAAACAGAAAGAGTACCTGCACCAAAAGTCTGAGATTTAAAATTAAAAGTATTCAAAACTTCCGAAGATGACATCATTTTATAAATATTTAATCCGAAATATAATAAAAAAGTTGATGTTTGAAAACACTAAATAAAGTAACCCATCAATTGATTTCCTTTCAATATTGCCATCTTCCGTAATTTAAAATGATTACATTACCAAGTCCCTCATCGATGTGAGAGATCAACAAAGGCCATCTTGTCTGGTACGAACCAACATAAGAGCTACTGTGGCACAAATCACAGATAATTTTAATGATGGTTATGAGAGTAAATTGTCATGACACACGATGCAGCTATCCCTGCTGCTTAGGCCATTCACAGTAAATCATGCCCCTCATGGCCTGTCCACTGTCAAAAACGCATACAATGGCAATGTGTCGAAGTGGGCCTTAGCTGTGCACATTATACAAAAGAAAAAAGGTCCTTTGATCCAAGTATGCAATGCATCACTTATCTGGTAAAACATAGTAGCAGGATACACGGTGGGAAGAAGATAAGCCAACAGAGGGAGTGCGATGCTTTGGGCAATGTTCTGCTGAGAAACTCTGGATCCGGGCATTTATGTGGACGTTAATTTGACACACATCACCTACCTAAATATTACTGTACACCAGATACACCCTTTCATAGAAGCTGTATTCCACAATGGAAGTGGCATCTTTCAGCAGGATAATGCACCCTGCCTCCCTCCACAAATGGTTTGAAGAACATGATCAAGAGTTCAAGGTTTTGCTCTGGCTTCCAATTCCCCAGATCTCAGTTCAATCAAGCATCTGTGGAATGTGCCGGCATAACAAGTCCAATCTGTGGCAGCTCCATCTAGAAACTTACAGGAGTTAGAGGATCTGCTGCTAACATCCTGGTGCCAGATACCACAGGTCACCTTCAGAAATCTAACGTCCAAGCTTCGGCGGGTTGAAGCTGTTTTGATGGCACATGGAGGAGTAACAGCGTAGCAGGTAGGTGGTCATGATATTTCCATACTATCATAACTGTGTTATCCATTCCATGAGAAAAATTAAACAGCTTGAAGAATGCAAGCTTCAATTACTACTAAGAAATTCATATCTTATATAAATTATAAAAATAATTCAAAATTGAATCCAGTGTATCAGACAAAATTCTTCTGGTATGTATTCTGAAAAAAATATTACCACCTGCATGCTAAAAATTAGTGTAAAGCTTGAAAGCAAAAATTAAATATAAGACACAAAACATGCAAATGGAAACAGAAAATATGGTTTTATACAAGTGTATAAGTGTCTTGAAGGTAATGTCCGAGTATGGACTTATAAGTAAACTGTGTGTAATACAAAAGTGAATCCTTTTAAGAATACTAACTAGAGCGCTAGGGGGTTCAGCCTGATGTCCAAGTCAATGAAAACAACGATACAGGATAGGAAGAAGCTGTATCTTGTACTGTTCTTGCTTGGCTGCGGAATGAGCAGAATGCAAGTAAGAAAGAAACAGGCATTACCAGTTTGAAAGGTGAATACCTGCTACTGAATTTGAGTAGCAGAGCATTCATAAATGTTTAGATGGTTAAGAGGTACACCTATGAGCTCAGTTAATGAGCAGTACGCTCTTAAAAATAAAAGGTGCCAGAGTGTTTTTTCAGAGCAATGCCACAGGGGAGCCAGGTTTTATCCTTAAAAGTATACACAAATATATTATGCCATTATCTACCAAAATCATCAGAATTTAAATAACGATTAGGTTTTCAGACTACAGCGTCACCCGTCCCTATACATTAAATATAAAAATATGACTGGCAAATCTACCAGATATTGAAAAATTGAGCACTCAAGCATGAATGGTATAGTCTTTTATTCCACTTGTGTAGTCAATACTCAACTGATCTGCCCAGAGTTTGATTAAATAAAGACCTTTTACTTGATCAAATGAAACATTCATGTTTGTAAAATAAACTAAATCACCAGAAATTAAACTTATTTAAAATATAATTTTAAAAATGGAACAATTAAAAGTATGTCTCATTTGAGCAGGTTTTATAAATCTTTTTTAAGCAATCACTGAAGGCTTACATGGTCTACATAATTCCTAGTGTTATTTGTCAGACTCGTTCTAATGTATGCATCTTTATTTGCACCAGCTCACAGTCTGTTATGACAAAGTCTTTCAAATACTGTTGTAATTTAGCCTACTAACAGAAATGCTGATTGCTGTTTTACCTGCTTGTTTTACAGGAGCATTAAGTTGTTACTAAGGAACAATTTTGCTTGCCAGACCATATTGCTTATTTTGTAATTACTGATACCAGAAAAATAAACTTTGGCCCAGTACTGTACTATAAGCTGCACTGTCATAAAAGCAAAGAAAATGCAGTGCACTTTTTAATCTACATTATGTGACAAAACAATTTGCATGGATTTTGGTTTTATGAGAATTTTCCTGAACTGTTATAGGATACTTTCTGAATTAAAGTGTTACTGAACAGGTAGTTAAAACAAATATAAACTCAACCTACTATCCATGTAAATGACTTGTTTTGAAAGAGTGATGTAGCGGCCAAAGCAATGAATTTTAAAACTTCAGAGTAGCTAGTTCAATTTCTCATCGGTATTTAGTTCAATGTGTGACCTTCAGCTAGTTACTTAAGCAAAATGTTCATATTTACCTTTTCACTTTGGAGCTCAAAAAAAGCCAACCAGTGACATCACTGCTGTAGTACCGAGCTAGAAGAACTTAAATAACCAGAATCAAACATAACTGTTTCCCTTATATCTGCCTGTACTCTACTTGCAAATAATGCATGTACAGTGATCCCTCGCTATATCGTGCTTCGTCTTTCGCGGCTTCTAAATGTAAGCATATGTGAATATATATCGCGGATTTTTCACTGCTTCGTGGATGTCTGCGGTCTACAGTACGTGTGCTTCCTCAGTTGATTTGCCCATTTGAATTCAAACAAGGGACGCTATTGGCGGATGGCTGAGAAGCTACCCAATCAGAGCACGCGGTTAAGTTCCTGTGTGTTGCTGATTGGCTCAGCGACGGAGTGCTGCATTAACCAGGAAGTCTCATCTCACTCATTCAGCATTAAGATGCAAATGATTGCAGAAAAGGTAAAAGTTTTGGATATGTTGAAGGAAGGAAACAGCTACACCACTGCAGGACACCATTACAGCATAAATGAGTCCACGATTCTTTTTATTTAAAAAGGAGGAAAAGCATATAAGATCTACGGCCGCAGTGTCTTTTAACCAGGGCGCAAAATGAGTTGCAAGTGGACGTGATAAGGCAGTAGTCTGGATGGAATCTGCTTTAGGGATTTGGATTGAAGAGTGATGGAAGAACAACAACGGCGGTGCTAAACAGTCACCTGAAGAGGCTCCTTTAGAAGAGCTGTAACACTATCCTTTGTTGTGCAGCAAAATTAAACTCATCGTTATCGGACAAGTCGTCGTGTCATTGTTGGTGAGTAACCATAATTAATTATTTACGTACAGTACTTATTACATGTACATAGTTTAGTGTCACTGTACACACATTTTACTGTATACAATTTTTCTTGCATTGTACGTATTTATTGATGGTGGCCTGTCTGTCGTAATGGCTGTAACATATGTGATATCGGAGACGCTCGATATCTTTAAAATAATATTTAGGTTTTACTGTATGTAAACTGTGTTTACATACATAATTTCAACGAATCTTACCTAATATCTAAGAGACTACAAAGGGTTTATGCTGTATAATTGTGCGTGAAATGTTTATAATAGTGTGGGAGAGTTTATAAGGGCTTAAAATATATAAAAATAACCATATAAACATATGGTTTCTACTTCGCAGATTTTCTTATTTCGTGGGTGGCTCTGGAACGCAACCCCCACGATGGAGGAGGGATTACTGTAAACAATTTTACTATTTTCAGAATTTTTAAGTCTCCTTGTTTAAAGGTGTCAGCTAAATATAATTCTCATTGGCCAGTGATTACTATAGTACACGTAGTAAACCCTAACACTAAAAGAATTACCTGCAAATGATCAAGCAGTCTGCCAGGAGTTGCTACCAAAATATTGATGCCATTCGCTAATTTCTGTGCTTCGGCAGAACGGTTGCTTCCTCCCATAATCAGTCCATATGTGTGAAAATGGTGTGCCATCACTTCTTTTAGGACCCCATATGTCTGCATTGCTAGTTCTCGAGTTGGGGACAAAATGATCACGCCAGTGCCTAGTAACAAAAATCACAAAAAATAATAAAAATAACTCATCACCATAAAAGTGTTTAAACATCAATCAAACCTTCTAGTACATTTTTTTTTTTGTTAATTGTTCCCATTTTCACAATTTCTGAAAAGAAATTCCCGAAAAGGTAAAACTAGCCTTAGGCTCTCAACAAAAGGCTTTCTGATGGCAACTCAATGAGAATAGGAATTTTCTCAGAGTTACTTAACTTTTCAAATAAAAATCCAAAAATCTGACACAACTAATTAATCTATGCATCAATACATATTCATTAACCCTTAAACCGTTGGAACCGGCTAAAGTCGGTTTCCAGTGCAATTTGGAAGCACGCCGGAGCAGAGTATATTCAGCGACGTACATTCATTGAATGCCACAACCGGCTATAGTCACTTCACAGAGCAATTTGCCAGCACGCCGGAGCTGATCAGTCAGTGCCATATATTTGTTGAGCAGCCAGGTCAAGACCACTGGTGCCCCCTGCAGAACTGCAGCATCACTGTCCCTGGGATTCAGCCGCTGCACTGGACTAGCTTGCAAGTATCAGCGTTTACCTCTGTGTGCAGCCAGGTCAAGCGCAGTTGGCTCGGTGATTTACTGAATTTCATCAATGGCATCAGTTGCACCTTGTACATATAATAATTGATTGTTGCAGTAGTCTTTCCAGTTCATTGGCAGCGTGTAAAATGATCAGTGTTGCACTGTGATTCTCTTTGCATGAAAAAAAGTGTTCCATTAAAATTTCACATTATCTTTGTGAATTGTGACATTTACTTAAAAAGTGCAGCAAAAAAGTATTTGGAGTCCAGGGGTGCATGAACCCCAAAGTATGTGGCAGTTTAAGGGTTAAAAACCAGTTGTATACTTAAAGCAATTTAACCGTTCATTGGTTCGTGTATATCGAACATAGTCACAGCAAAGACTCCAGTATTAAATGACTGTCAATTTGACTTTACATTAAAAAAAACCAAAAAAAAAAAACCAACATTTTCCAAAATTTAGAAGTATACTCACCATTTCTAGGCATAAACTTTAACTTGTAAATCAGCTCAATAGCAGGAATTAAAAATGCCAGTGTCTTTCCACTTCCTGTTCGTGCAGCAGCCAAAATATCCCTGAAAAATTAAGTAATTTGCTTAAAAGTCAGAATAATAAAGAAGCAAATAAATAACTATGTCTAAAAAAAGACAGCAAAGTATGGTGACATACTGGTTGGTGCTAATGCCTATTAGCTCTTGAGCATTCAGTTAAATCATAAACTGTTACTCTTTTTCTTTATAGGTACGAGGAACTCACATTTTTCAGGGTAGTTCTTCTCCAAGTGCAAAATACAGATTAATGCATGTACATCTTGTTCCCACGTTAGCTGTGATATGTTATTCTGAAGCATGCACTTGTGTAGGTCTAGCAGTCTGCCTACTCAGACACTCCATTATTTAAAACACAAAAAAACACTCTAAAATTCAATTATAAAGAATTCCACTTTTATATGGTATACTTCAACTAACCTGCCTTCCAACAGAGGCCTGATGCTCTTGTGCTGAATTTCAGTCATTTGTTCAAAGCCCATATCCTTTATTCCCTTTAAAGTATTTTCACTGACCATATCGCTGAGAGAACTGAAGGATGAGTCTTCAAAAGCACCTGAAGATTAAAACCAGTTATATTTAGATAAAATTCTGTCTATTTGTCCCCAGGGGGAAATGCAGCAGTATGTTCAAACAATCTTGTAAAATATTACGAGCAATAAAAACTGTTTTACAATACCTTCTGGAAAACCTTTTGGTGAGGGTGTTCAAATTTATAAAGATAAATGCAATTCGCTATTCTTTCTCTTCATCTGTATTACCTTCCACAGACCTAACCACCAATGCTCCCTCCATTTGGATCATCACCCTCCCATGCTACATAGTATCCTTTCAATGGTAAGGAAAAGGTTTACTTTACAAGAATCTTGCCATAATTAGTATCCATCATTAATTTACTTATTTGAGGAGATTTTTTTTTTATCTAATCATGGTATATTTAGAATCCTTTTTAACAGACCTTGCATTAAGCTCATAAAAGATAAATTTCTCAGTGACATACAGGAACTGTCATGTTGGTATTCTAAGAAGAATTACAGGAATAAATCTCATTTATAAATTGGACTATGGGCACATTTATTATCAGCATTGTTGACAACATTCTGTCAAGCTAGTCATCATGCAAAATTGTGTGTAAAACAGAAACTGAGAAAACAAAAGTAAACTATTTCAATGGATATACACACAATTGGTCAGAGTTTGATAAATCAATGTCATCTGGCCAAATTTCTAAATCAAATACTCAATGAAATGTCTTTTAGAAGGTGTAGGCTTATTACTTACTGCCAGGCAGTTCGATGAACCTTTTAACTACAAACGTTTATTGGTGCTTTACCCTCTAACTTCTCACTGGGTTACATACATATTAAGTGGTGGCAACCAGATTACACCTACACGGTTTAGAACATCGTTGCTTCCGTCAACTTGGGCTTTGCAGTGAAGTTCAGTCCATAAATATGCAATGAAAAAAATATTTCTGCCAAGATTATAGTTATACATAGACACTCTTAAATTGTATAGCTAAATGCTTAAATATTGTATAGCTAAACAATACTTTAACTAATGTGAAGCTCTCAAAAGGTATAAAAACCATTTTCTAAGAAGCACAACAAGTTCATAAACAAGAGGAAGCCACTCAGTTTATCAATGTCATTTATTCAGCTAAAAGCGATGTTATCCCAATATTTCATCCAAATGCCTCTTAAAGGTTGTTTTTACTTCCACTAATATAACTTTGGTAGTTTGTTACAGATTCCTACAATAATTTGTGTGAAGGACTGCTTCCTGTCTTCCATCTTAAAGGCACATCTCTTTCTTTTGCATTGGTGCTGGAGTGCATGATTTACTATTTAACTTTGATTACTTTCATCTAACGACTTACCTGTTAACCCTGAAGGCAACCGAGGTCCATTCTCGTCTTCACTGGATTCAGATCCAAGTTCATCTTCACACTGGTCTTCAGTCGTCTGCTCTGCTGTATCAGCAAAGTTTTCTACCACTTTTGGTGGATCCTCCTCTTCGTCCAATTGCTTTTGTTTTTTTGCTTTTTTAACAGCTGCATAAAAAAAAAAAAAAAAAAAAAAAGTCAGCCGAATACAGAAAACATTACATTTCTTCTTTGAATGGTGATTAAGCAATGATTCTAAAAGCAGATGGATACGTATGTTTAGCAAGACAATGGTAATAAAGAAAGTGAAACCTACTAAAGGAGCAAAGATACGAGTAGCAGCACATAAACTGGACAAGAATGAGAGTGATTTTCGGGTGTGTACTAGTAAGGGATTTGAATTATCAATAAAATTTATACTCTATCAACAACATCCACTTTAAACACAAAATAAAAAAGAAAAAAAAATACCCAGATGTCTTTTGAAATGTTTACCTTGCAGTCAGTGCTACATCTGGTTCGCGGATTTCTGCGAACAACGGGTCTTTTAATTTATGGTACATGCTTCCTAAGTTGGTTTGCCCAGTTGATTTCATACAAGGGACGCTATTGGCAGATGGCTGAGAAGCTACCCAACCAGAGCACGTATTACGTATTAAATAAAACTCCTCAATGATATAAGATATGCTTCCCACACGGTGCTTTGCATACTTGAAAGACCGAACAGCACGTATTGATTTTTGATTGTTTGGTTTTCTCTCTCTCTCACTCTCTCTGACATTCTCTGCTCCTGACGGAGGGGGTGTGAGCAGGGGAGCTGTTCGCACCCCTAGACGATACGGACGCTCATCTAAAAATGCTGAAAGATTATCTTCACATTGCTCCCTTCCTTGCAGCTGGTTTGTCCGGCGGTGCTTCGCATACTTAATTGCCAAACAGCCCTATTGATTTTTGATTGTTTGCTTTTCTCTCTCTCTCTGACAGCCTCTGCTCCTGACTTGCACTCCTTTGAAGATGAAGATATGTTTGCATTCTTTTAATTGTGAGACGGAACTGTCATCTCTGTCTTGTCATGCAGCACAGTTTAAACTTTTGACTAAAGGGTGTTATTTCATGTCTAGAGGGCTCTAATAATGTTAAAAAACTTATTTAGAAGGCAGTAAACAGGATTTCTATGCTCTAACTGTGAAAATATACGATTTATAAACAAAGAATCCTACTTCGCGGTGGAGTCTGGAACAGATTAACCATGATAAATGAGGGTTTACTGTATGTATGTATGTATGTATTATATATATATATATATATATATATATATATATATATATATGGTTCCATGACAACTCCCCACCTTAGTCAATTCCCCACATTCCCAACTCCCCACAATTACAATTCCCCACATCACAATTCCCCACATTGCAATTCCCCAAATTCACAATTCCCCACGTCCACAACTCCCCACATTGGGATAATATTTATTATAACCATAGACTAATGTACTATATAAGACAGTCCATATAATGATACAAAAGCGTGCCCTCCGTTTCCCCACATCGAGCATTATTTTATTTAAAAACGCTACTTGTTAATAAATATGTAAAAATACATTATCCAAGCATGCATTTTTATATACAATTTGCCTTTTAAAAATTTGAAACAGGTAAGTTGAATTCTATTATTTTTTGAATCTTTCTTAAACATGCTAAAACGTAACATTTTTGATTTTTATCTTTTTTAAATTACCAAAATTAAAGTTCTCAAAAATAATAGACTCTACTTATGGTGTAAAAATAAAAACACGAAATAAATCAAATAAAATTCTTCTCGCGCCTTACAACGTATCTACGTGCTCCGCGTCGCGCGCACCAAGTTTGCACGTTTGATAGTCTGTAGCGAACTTACCCTAGTCGGGAGTAAAGATAAACCTGTACAGTGGAATTATTAGCAAATGGAATAGGACCTTATCTAATTCATTATTTTGTACCAAGCATATTTTGTATTAAACTCATTTGTTCATTTGTGTATATCAGTTACTTGTATTTTGTAATCAGTAATGCATTTCAATAAATTGTCATGAAATAAAACTTTTGGAGATTAATTACTACTATTTGCATTTTAGAATTCCTTCATTATATTATTAATTCAGTGCACTCCATATTATCCCAATGTGGGGAGTTGTGGAAGTGGGGAATTGCAATGTGGGGAATTGCAATGTGGGGAATTGTGATGTGGGGAATTGTAATTGTGGGGAGTTGGGAATGTGGGGAATTGACTGATGTGGGGAATTGTCTGGCCACCATATAGGTTTATATATATATATATATATATATATATATATATATATATATATATATATATATATACAGTAATCCCTCACCTATCGCGGGGGTTACGTTCCAGAGCCCCCCCGCGATAGGTGGAATCCGCGAAGTAGCGACCTATATTTATTTTATTATTTATACATATTTTAAGGCTTTATAAACCCTTCCCACACTCTTATAAACCTTTCTCACTCTCTTGTTAACCTTTCCCACACTCTTATAAACACTTCCTATACTCTTAAACACTTTCCACATTCTTAAACACCTCAGACCAACACTGCACACTGCCTGCACGCAGCGATCAGACGTCAATGTGTCTGCACTCGCTTTGTGAAGGGGGGCAGCTGAACTCACGCTGAGCAGAAATGGACTTTGTGCTGCTTCTGCCAAAATGCCTGCTTGTCGCTCTGCTCGAGGAGTGTGTGTGTGTGAGAGCTGAACGCACCTTCGCTCAAACCCCCCCCACCCCCCCCCCCCCCCCGAAGCGCAGTAGGCTCCTGCCACTTCGCATTGTCAAGGGGGTGGGGAGCTGAATGAACGCTAAGGAGAAGTGGACTTTGTGCTGGGTTTGTGCTGCTTGTTGCTCTGCGTGTCAATAATTTAAAAGCCTGTACAATCAGGCTTTTAGGTGTACATCACCAATTTTCCTGTCTCACTGTCTTGTCTTGCGTGAAGTTAAAATGTTTTATAATAGTGAGATGTTACTCATATCCTTAGCCCGACATCCACATATCATATGTGTTAACAAAGTGTGTTTTATAAGTTTACATGTGTTTAAAGCATGTGGGATGGGAATTTTAAGGCTTAAACTAAAAAAATGTTTATTTATATGGTCTTTCTATATCACGGATTTTCTCCTGTTGCTGATGGGTGTGGAACATAACTTCCGCGATAGGCGGGCAATCACTTGTATTTAAAAATCCGCGAAGTCGTGAATCCGCGAAAAGTGAACCGCGAAGTAGCGAGGGAATACTGTATATATATACACACAGACTACGAATGCCGTGAATGTAATTACCTTGATCTACATGCTGTCAAATAAACGAACCACACGCCGTGGCGCAACGTTAGGGGCATCGCCTCTGACGCTGACGTCCGAGGTTCCATTCCCGAGAGGGAGTGCAGTGTGTACACCTCTGATGAGCCCAGAATGAGTGCAAAACACGTGTCGTGTACTCTTTGCATTTATTTGACAGTAAACTATTTCAACCATTCTATGATCTGCTCCTCACAAACTGAGGGCACCGTGGCGGATGTTAGCAGATTGCTGGCCAACCACAAGCGTTACCTGGTAGGTAACCACCCATACAATCAGATTGTGACACAGACTACGAATGCCATGAATATATATATATATATATATATATATATTATATATATACACACATACACACACACTACATTTTTTTATGAAATTAAAATGGAAATTAACCCGTGCATCAATCTGTTTAACCTAACAAGAATAACCCAAAACCAAATGTAGTCATCTTAAACCTTTAATTGTAGAAATGGATTTCAATTATTCCAGCAGACATACTGTACATATGCTGCTAAATAGTCTGAATTTAGTTTTGGGTGAATCATTGATTATATACATTTGAAATTATTGAGGCAACATAAATGTATATTCCCATGTGGTACAAGCAGATAGTACTTTTCATAATAAATTATTAAACTGGACCTCTGTGACCCTGAAATGGTTTATGAAGGCATTGGAATGTTATTATTAGCCGGCAGTGTGGTGTACTGGGATGGAATTCAGACACCGACGTTGTGGGTGAAGTGACTTGCTCATGATCACACAGTGTCGATAGTGAGATTTGAACCCACATGTGTTCCAAATAAAAAAAAAAAACAAAAAGAAACATAACCAATTGCATCTGTCAAATGCTGTTAGTCAACCTTGGATAGATATAAGTAATAATAGTAATAACATCATAGACAAGCAAGATGTTAAATCGTGTTTCTGGACACGCATACTGATAAAACATTGCATGTCAGTTAACCATAGCAGAGAACATACCAAGTAGGACACTATATTCACTTCACCTATTCTTACTTTAAAAAAAAAAAAAAAAAAAACACAACATACCAGCATCCTCCAAACCATTTTGAATCTTCCTCTTTTTCTTCTTCTTCACTTGTATGTCATTTGTAATATGCTCTTCTGAAGTGTCCACATTGTTCAGCTTTGCAAGTTTCTTTATTTTTCCACTACACACTGTAGGTTTTTCTTTCTCTTCAGTAGCATTTTCTTCTTCTTCTAGAAAATTAGCAACTTCTACTTCAACATCTAAGCAAAAAAATATTTATTTTTGGCTTTTAAAATTTGCATATGAAAATATGTTAAACAGAAAAGTAAAAAAGGAAACGGAGAAAAGTGAATAAAGAATATTACTAAGCTTACACTCCCAATGTGGTGTCTGAGGTATCTTTAATAAAATAAAAAAAAAAAAAGACTGGTAGCAAATATAAACAAAATTTTCTTCATATACCTCATTATAAGAATTTATATTTAACTGTAGGACAGCAAGGATTTAATATTAGATGATTCTTCATCTAAAAAGGTAGTACTCTCAAAGGGGGTAGAATGACAACTGTAAGCACCAAGGGTTTTGTATGGAAGTTCATCCATCCATTATCCAAATGAAATGTAATGTGTTACCTGCACTGCAATGTAGTACATACACACGGTTTTTATCGTGTTATAATTAAAACATGTCAACTAACTGGTCGATTGCTTTTCAAATGCTGCAAGTGAGTAGCATCAAATGTTGAAGTAAGAGGCATTCCACTTCTAAACAATTCTGTATTCTGGCAGCAAGTATGCATTTTGTCAATGTAGACCGATTAACCGAAACAGTGAAAAGTATGCTTTAGATCTCACTGAAAAAAAACTTACCTTATGTTAAGTTGTCTAAAGAATGTGCTGTTTGCCTCATATTATTACTGATCCATTCTTCTTCTAGTCCTAGCCGATAAGCGTAGCAATAGCCAGTGGTGACATCCCCATCTTTGGGGATTTACAAGCCATAAATATGGTTTATGATCTGCATAATCATATACTGCAACTCTTCAGTACATTAGCTCTTGAATGAGTTTCCCAGGATGTCACTGTATATGTTGGAAATACTTTTCTTGTTGTTGCTTCATTACACTGGCCCTTTCTAGCAATCAGTTGACATGGATGAAAATGAAACCCGTCACTTACACTGCCAGCTTCCACCTATCAATGAGACGGCGGATCTCCTGCCTTGTCAACTGTTCGCCATTTTTTAGCACCGGTAGAATAGATTTGTGATTTGAAAGCCTCTTACCCAAACATCAGACACCCCTTGCCGCACATTTTGACACTGATTGGTCATTTGATTACATACAGTTTCTGGCATGATTAATACATGGTCCTGAAATTAATTAAATACACTAGAGGCAGCCTCTCAGTGAAATACAATACATTTAGATTGTGTGTCGTTGCTAAACACAAAACTATGGACAGGAATTGATGCAGGACCCTTTTGTATTGCTTTTTAAACTAACACAAAAATTAAGTGCCATAGTAAAAAGTAATCATTCATTTGGTAGATAATATATCTTGAATTATGACACGATAAAACCCTGTCAAAATGAAATGCACCATCTGCATATATGCATGGCAATGTAGTGAACACATAGAACTGCATTTCATTTTGGTACAAATAATCGTCCATGGTTCTGTCCCAAGGATTTCATGGTAACGTAAATTAAAAAGAAGGTAAAAAGACAAACATGACTTGAACCGTCTGTCAAAAACTATGACAACAAATCACATAATAAAGTGAGAGATGCCAACAGTTTTCATGGATGGCATCGAAACACGAGTAAAGTACAGGTCAGATCACCAACCAAAACATTGGCATAATTAGTGATGCAAAATTTGACTTCAGTTCATAATTAATAATCAGCTATCCTTGATTAACTAATAATCACCTAAGACACCGACTTAACGCTGAATATAACGCAAAGTAAGAGACACTTTTCACGTGTAACAACATTACGAGCAAACCAGGAATTTGACTACAAACAAACACGATACTCTGAGGAGTTATTTCCTCAAAAACAACGGTCTAAATTTCCAATTTTTACCCTTTTGAGTTACTTTCAGCTGTTTGGCTTTCTTCTTGATCTTTTCGTTTCTCTTTATAATTTTTTTCCGCAAAAGCTTCATCTGTAAATCCGCCATCTTCGCAGCTCGTACGCACGTGTACAGTAACTCAGGACCCCCAAGGAAACCCAGAGTGTGTTCGACGTTGTGCCTGACGTCAGTATTTAGGACGCATTAGGGCTGTCTACTCGAGTGCCTGACTAACGCGTCTCGAATTAGTCACATCATCGAAGAAAGTAGTGCTTACTTGCGACGTTTATATTACAATCAGGACGTCCGGACATCAGTTTTCACAGTAGTGTAAATTAAATTGCGTTTCGCCTGGAATAGGAAGCCCATCTTCTCAGCGTCAGACAGCCCAGAACCACCAATACGGTGTCAGCATAGATATGATGTTGCATTGACCGTGTTATATATTCTTATTTTCTGTATACGTTTAAACACAGCCAAATTCCACAGGGTGATGAACAACAGAAACACTTTATTTTACAAAACTGAACCAACCGCAAATGTTATCCTTCTCACACACGTGTCTCTCTATCGCTTCTTCCACACACACTGCTCTAAACTCCAAACCCCCCTATTTATATTACACATGCGCACACAACCATGCCATTTACCATATAATAACATTTACAAATGAAGATGTATACATAACAGACCCCTGCATCTATTACCGGCGTCATATTCTACAGGACCAGATCCGCCTGTTGAATTTACGCATGTTACTCATTCCAGACCAATATGATCAGAATTTGTATTGCCAGCATGACTTCAAGCTCCCATCTGGGAGTGCTATAGCGGGGCCCTTAAACTGAAAATTGCTCCGGGGTGCTGTACAATTGCTGACCCTGCGCTCTGACCCCCAGAAGGTTATACAAAAAGACAATTTCCCTTCGGGGAAAAACAAAAAATTCGGACGTGAGCGTCAGTAGGCTTTGCGCCCTATGAACCTACTTACCCGAACTATTCTAACAATTCAGTATTTATTCACCGCCCTGATGCTGATCTTTCTGATCATAAAATACAGTGCATTCGGAAAGTATTCACAGCGCATCACTTTTTCCACATTTTGTTATGTTACAGCCTTATTCCAAAATGGATTAAATTCATTTTAATCCTCAGAATTCTACACACAACGTGAAAAAAGTTTGCAAATTTATTAAAAATAAAAAAAACTGAGAAATCCCATGTACATAAGTATTCACAGCCTTTGCTCAATACTTTGTCAGTGCACCTTTGGCAGCAATTACAGCCTCAAGTGTTGTTGAATATGATGCCACAAGCTTGGCACACCTATCCTTGGCCAGTTTCGCCCATTCCTCTTTGCAGCACCTCTCAAGCTCCATCAGGTTGGATGGGAAGCGTCGGTGCACAGCCATTTTAAGATCTCTCCAGAGATGTTCAATCGGATTCAAGTCTGGGCTCTGGCTGGGCCACTCAAGGACATTCACAGAGTTGTCCTGAAGCCACTCCTTTGATATCTTGGCTGTGTGCTTAGGGTCGTTGTCCTGCTGAAAGATGAACCGTCACCCCAGTCTGAGGTCAAGAGCGCTCTGGAGCAGGTTTTCATCCAGGATGTCTCTGTACATTGCTGCAGTCATCTTTCCCTTTATCCTGACTAGTCTCCCAGTCCCTGCCGCTGAAAAACATCCCCACAGCATGATGCTGCCACCACCATGCTTCACTGTAGGGATGGTATTGGCCTGGCGATGAGCGGTGCCAGGTTTCCTCCAAACGTGACGCCTGGCATTCACACCAAAGAGCTCAATCTTTGTCTCATCAGACCAGAGAATTTTCTTTCTCATGGTCTGAGAGTCCTTCAGGTGTCTTTTGGCAAACTCCAGGTTGGCTGCCATGTGCCTTTTACTAAGGAGTGGCTTCCGTCTGGCCACTCTACCATACAGGCCTGATTGGTGGATGCTGCAGAGATGGTTGTCCTTCTGGAAGGTTCTCCTCTCTCCACAGAGGACATCTAGAGCTCTGACAGAGTGACCATCGGGTTCTTGGTCACCTCCCTGACTAAGGCCCCTCTCCCCCGATCGCTCAGTTTAGATGGCCGGCAAGCTCTAGGAAGAGTCCTGGTGGTTTCGAACTTCTTCCACTTACGGATGATGGAGGTCACTGTGCTCATTGGGACCTTCAAAGCAGCAGAAATTTTTCTGTAACCTTCCCCAGATTTGTGCCTCGTGACAATCCTGTCTCGGAGGTCTACAGACAATTCCTTTGACTTCATGCTTGGTTTGTGCTCTGACATGAACTGTCAACTGTGAGACCTGATATAGACAGGTGTGTCCCTTTCCAAATCATGTCCAGTCAACTGAATTTACCACAGGTGGACTCCAATCAAGCTGCAGAAACATCTCAAGGATGATCAGAGGAAACAGGATGCACCTGAGCTCAATTTTGAGCTTCATGGCAAAGGCTGTGAATACTTATGTACATGTGCTTTCTCAATTTTTTTATTTTTAATAAATTTGCAAAAACCTCAAGTAAACTTTTTTCACGTTGTCATTATGGGGTGTTGTGTGTAGAATTCTGAGGAAAAAAATGAATTTAATCCATTTTGGAATAAGGCTGTAACATAACAAAATGTGGACAAAGTGATGCGCTGTGAATACTTTCCGGATGCACTGTAGGTCATTATGATTGCAATTGATGAGAAGAATTCATAATTAATTACAGAATTACGGTATTTGAGAGTTCCTACAGAGTGCTTCTTTGTCGTGTACAATTTGCCTCAAAAACTAATCAGCACATCTCACAACAGGCTTAAACTTAAAGTGTGGTATTTTTCCGCCCAGACGTTTTAGCTTTAGACCGTCCTCAAGAAACTGTGGCACACAGACACACACACATCATCAAGAGATCGATGTTTTCGGTATCAGGGGACCCCAAAATGTCAAAAACCGGAGATCGAAATTTTTGACATATAGAAAGCTTTCGCGCCTTCCCTTGTAGACAACAGGTTATGGTGGGGAAGAGCGCAAAGCAACAATCAAATCAAAACCGCTTCATCCATTTACATATTAAGCCTGAATCTACATTTGTGTAAGGCAGTCAGCTCGAGTAATTCAAAGGCTGTTTTTGCATCTGGAGATAAAACAAAACCTAACCTCAGGAAGTTCTTTGTGTTGTGTTTGAGCCACGGTCAGTGGCATAGCTAGAGTTCCCCGCACTCCAACATTTCCGAATATGTTAACCTATTTAAATAGAAAATTAAAATGCCGTATAGAGAAAAACTAAGATAAATTTTGCATAAATGTATTCATATATAGAGAAACAACAATCATTTTTCACATATAATTATTTATAAGCATAATCTAGACAAGAATATAGTATTGACACACTGATAAGCCATGTTCTAATTATTAGTCTAATATAATTACGTTGCAAAAACCAGAACCAGTGTAGTGTACAAGTGATAGGTGGGGATGTTGTCTGCGCAGAGCAAGAATGCATTCAGATTGATAATGAAACGAAATTATAAATTGTAAATTAGTTTTTCATCTTCCTAGAAATTATTATCAGTGTAATGTTTATGTTTATTTTTGTTATTGCCTCATAAATTTCAACTGCTGTGTCTGATGCCGTCACAGAAGGACAGTCTGAAAATTATTTTTGAAGCATTTGTGGATACAAATCACAGAATTTTACTTTTTTCATTCATGAATGATATTTTCCCAAACCCTGCTGCTTACACACGAATTGTACTGAGCCCTTTAGCCAAAAATTCCGGCCCCAAATATGTGCCACTCAGGGCAGACCACCTCCTCTGTCTGCCTCTAGCTACGCCACTGGCCACGGTTCCTTTCCTGGCCGGAGTTCCAATCCTTGTTTCATGTCTTTATTGTTCATTATTAATTTATTTGTTTATGTTAATGCTACTTTTGTTAATTATTTTCTTTATTCCAGATACATGTGTTATGTTTTGTGGGTGGTTCTCTGAGAAGCAGGGCCTACTGCTATCGCAGGCTGCATCAGGAGTGGGTAGGAGGAGGAGTATAGGAACCTAATCAAGGACTTTGTTAAATGGTGCGACTCAAACCACCTAAAACTGAACACCAGCAAAACCAAGGAGCTGGTGGTGGATTTTAGGAGGACCAGGCCCCTCATGGACCCCGTGATCATCAGAGGTGACTGTGTTCAGAGGGTGCAGACCTATAAATACCTGGGAGTGCAGCTGGATGATAAACTGGACTGGACTGCCAATACTGATGCTCTGTGCAGGAGACGACAGAGCCGACTATACTTCCTTAGAAGGCTGGCGTCCTTCAACATCTATAATAAGATGCTGCAGATGTTCTACCAGACGGTTGTGGCGAGCGCCCTCTTATATGCGGTGGTGTGCTGGGGAGGCAGCATAAAGAAGAAGGACGCCTCACGCCTGGACAAACTGGTGAGGAAGGCAGGCTTTATTGTAGGCACGGAGCTGGACAGTTTGACATCCGTGGCAGAGCGACGGGTGCTGAGCAGACTCCTGTCAATCATGGAGAATCCACTGCATCCACTGAACAGGATCATCTCCAGACAGAGGAGCAGCTTCAGCGACAGACTGCTGTCACCGTCCTGCTCCACTGACAGACTGAGGAGATCGTTCCTCCCCCACACTATGCGACCCCTCAGTTCCACCATGGTAAACGTTAACATTATACAAAGTTATTGTCTGTTATACCTGCATTTTTATCACTCTTTAATTTAATATTGTTTTTATCAGTATGCTGCTGCAGGAGTATGGGAATTTCCCCTTAGGATTAATCAAGTAACTAGAATAATCATATCTATCTATCTATCTATCTATCTATCTATCTATCTATCTATCTATCTATCTATCTATCTATCTATCTATCTATCTACAGGGACTGCCCTCAGGACTATTGTCATGATTAGGGTGCGTGTGAATTCATTTGGTACTTTTTAAAATCTTGAACATTAAAGAAGAAAAAAAAGCAGTTGATTTCAGGTGTAGTGTTTTGAGTGGAATGTCATATTAAAAATTAATTGATAGTATGCTGTGCTGTAAAAGTACTGTAATTACTAAAATGTAATTTTAAGGTGTAATAGTAACAGTTACCAGTAGATGGCAGCATTCTACTATATTAATGCTTATTGCGCCTGTAAAATCGGCCTGCTGCTTGCACAATCATGGAAGTTTTGAAGAATTTACAACATGGGGTGTCATTGAAAAGTATCAACATCAAGAAAATAAAGCATGACCAAAAAAAATGTATTCACATACTGCAGATGATTCCACATACAGTGTCTTCAGAAAGTATTCTGACCCCTTCCCTTTTTCACATTTTGCTATTTTGCAGCCTTGTACTAAAATCATTTAAATTATTACATTTTCCCTCATCAAGCAACACTCAAAACCCCGCAATGACAAAGCATAAACAGGAATTTAGACATTTTTAAAAATGAATTAAAAATTAAAAGCTTAAATATCACACTACCTCTCTTACCAAAGTCCTTCTTCCATCATTGCTCAGTTTGGCTGTGTTTTAACATTTAAACTGCTATAACAAGCTGCCACTCTCTATATCTATACTTCTGCCTCCTTCAATGAGTTTAAGAAGTGTTTGAAGACTCTCTAATTTGATGATTTTCTGTCTAGTTAGGTTTTTGTAACCTAGGAATTGTAACTCGCTAGCATCTTGTTCTGAGCTCTTCACTTATGATGATCAATTTTGTACCCTTGCTCTATAACATTTGTCCCCAAACAGTCCCCTAGACTGATGTTCACTTGATGGATGTACAATCAAAATAAAAAGTATGTGAATGCTTTGGAATGATCTGGTTTACTGCATGAATTGGTCATAAAAAGTGATCTGATCTTCATCTAAGTCACAGGTACTGATCTACACAATGAGCTTAAGCCAATGACACACAAACAGTTCTACTCTTTCATGTCTTTATTTTACAAACACATTCAACATTCACAGTGGTAGTGGAAAAAGTAAGAGACCCTTAGGATTTAATAACTGGTTGACCCTCCTTTGGCAGCAATGACCTCAACCAGGCGCTTCCTATAACTGCAGATCAGACCTGCACATCGTGCTGGGGGAATTTGAGCCCATGCTTCCCTGCAGAACTGCCTTAACTCTTCTGTATTCTTTGGTTGTCTTCTGTGTACGGCTCTCTTCAAGTCATAGGATTGAGATCTGGGCTCTGACTGGGTCACTCCAAAAGGCTGAGTTTGTTCTTCTGAAGCCATTGTGCTGTGGATTTGCTGTGATGTTTGGGGTCATTGTCCTGTTCCATCACCAGCCTCTTCTGAGCTTAAGTTGACGGACAGACAGACACCCTCACATTATCCTGGAGAATAGTGATAGTGACTTCCGGTTTGAGTGAACGCTGGCGGGACTGGTCGCCGCTGCTCGCCGGTAACTAGAATATGTGATTTTGTGGGTATTTTTTTTTTTTTGCCATTTTGTTGACATCTCTGCGTGGCTGTATATGCTGTGTATGCATTTAGCTTCAGCCTAACCTCCGTTTCGTTTGAAACTTACCGGCTTATTCTCTGGACGTCTGAGCTGCCTCTGGCCTCCTCACCTACAATGTGGACTGGTAGGATAATCGCCTGGTTAATGCTTGTTTGGAGTCTTCTGTCGCTCGTTATCCAACCTGCGACTGGCCTCCTCCAGTATCCAGCTGCTGAGCTTCTTCGACTGCGTCTTCTCCAGTTTGTGCCTCTGCTGTCGGTGCTGTATTTCGACCCGGACGTCATACTTCTCCCTCGTCGGAGGTACATCCACCGTGGGTCTCGCCGGAGATTCCGAACGGATGTCTCGAAAGGAATTAACTCTTTTTGGTCTGATTTTCGGCACCCTCCACACAACACAGATAGAAACGCTGACCATAGCGTGTTGGCCAGCTTAGCTAGGTCGACTAACACCACTGTCAAATGCGACAGCACCATTGTCAGCTTTGGTCTACTGAACATCCGCTCACTCACGAGCAAGGGACATCTCATTCAGGATCTCCTCATTGACCGTAAGTTTGACTTTCTCTGTTTAACTGAGACTTGGCAGCAACCTCAAGACTTTTCACAACTTAATGAATGCACCCCCCCGGGGTTTGTTTACACTTGTCAATCCCGTGCCTCTGGCCGTGGAGGAGGTGTCGCGATTATTTAGTGGAAGTGGAAAGTCCTGCCGTTGTCTGCTCCTGCTGTTAGCTCTTTTGAATCGACTGTGTGTCAACTGTCTGGCCCAGTTCCTACCATCATTGCAACTGTCTACCGTCCTCCTAAGTCAAACAACAATTTTTTGAACGATCTTGTTACCTTCCTTACTCATTTATCTGTAATTACCCCAAATATAATTCTGCTGGGGGATTTTAATGTACATCTGCACAATATCAATATCCCTCTCACTAGAGACTTTTTATCTTGCCTGGAGAGTTTTGAATACCAGCAGCACACTGATGTTCCTACTCATTGTAAAGGACATATCTTGGACCTGATCTGCTGCTCTGGTGTTGTTCCTTTTGATCTCACAGCAGATGAACTCACTATAACCGACCATTTTCTTCTTTCATTCAATGCCAAACTTACCTTTTCTGTTCCTAAGCTTCCACGTCTCATAGCCTTTCGCAACATTAAGAATATTAACTTGAATTTGCTGTCTTCTAGAATTGATTCCCAAATGGACTTTTATAATTTATCCACTCCCATAGAACTGGTCTCATATTATAACACCTGTCTTAATGGTATTCTTAATTCTCTGGCTCCGCTAAAAACCCGTTCTGTTTCTTTTTCTTTCTCTGCCCCTTGGTTTACGCCTGAACTTCGGCTTCTGAAAGCTAAGGGCAGGCAACTTGAAAGGTTGTTTAAAAAATCCGGACTCTTTGTCCACAAAGAGATGTATAAAAATCATCTTCTCTATTATAAGGATTGTATAGCTCAAACCAAATCTAATTATTACACTCAGTTAATTACTCGTAATACAGGTAACACCAAGACTTTGTTTTCTTTACTTAATAATGTTACACAACCTCCAGACTCTTTACCATCTCACCTTTACTCAACTGCTTTCTGTAATTCTCTTATGTCTTTTTTCAACGAGAAAATCCAAAAGATACATCAGCACCTTGGTCCAGATCCTCTCTATATTCCTTCTGAACTACACTCGCCTATTCACTCTTTCTCTTCTTTCCAGCTTCCCACTTCCTCTGAAATCTCAGTTCTCATCTGCAAATCCAAGTCATCTACTTGTCAGCTGGACCCCCTGCCTACAGTTCTGGTTAAAGCCTGCCTCCCCTCTCTAGTCCCTCTCATTTCTGCCATCATTCACTCTTCTCTCACTACTGGTATTATTCCCTCATCTTTTAAAACTGCTGCTATAACCCCAATACTAAAAAAACCTGGCGCTGATCCTACTAATTTCAATAATTTTCGCCCCATTTCTAACTTGCCCTTTATCTCCAAAATTCTTGAAAAAATAGTAGCTATCCAACTTCACACCCATTTATCTCACAATAATCTATATGAAAAGTTCCAGTCTGGTTTTCGCCCCCTTCATAGTACAGAAACGGCACTTGTTAAAATTACTAATGACCTCCTTATGGCTGCTGACTCTGGTCTAATTACTATTCTCATCCTCCTTGATCTGAGTGTGGCCTTTGATACTATTTGTCATACCCCTCTCCTTAATAGATTATCTTTGATTGGCATTACCCACACTCCACTTGACTGGTTTAGATCCTACCTCTTAGGCCGCACTCAGTTCATACAACTTAAAACCTTCACATCCCAACCCACCGCTGTTACTTCAGGTGTGCCCCAGGGCTCTGTCCTGGGGCCTCTTCTTTTAATTATTTACCTTCTTCCCCTTGGCAATATTTTTCGCAAATATAACATTAATTTTCACTGTTATGCTGATGACACCCAGCTCTACCTTGCTGGTAATCCCACCTCCTCTTTTCCACCACCCTCGCTTATTGACTGCATTGCTGAAATTAAATCCTGGTTTTCTTCGAATTTTCTTAAATTAAACAGTGACAAAACTAAGGTTCTCCTCATTGGTTCAAAATCATCATTATCCAAAACCAATAATCTTTCTCTTATTATTGATAACTCTGTTGTTTCCCCATCATCTCAGGTCAAGAGTCTGCTTGTCATCCTCGACAGTACTCTATCTTTCCAATCTCACATTAATAACCCGGTCTGCTTACTTCCACCTACGTAATATTAATCGCATTCGCCCCTCCCTCACTCCTCATACCACTGCCATTCTTGTTCATAGTCTTGTCGCTTCTCGGCTGGACTACTGCAATTCACTCCTCTTTGGTCTCCCTAATAAATCTCTTCATAAGCTTCAGTTAGTCCAGAATTCTGCAGCACGTATCATCACTCAAATCCCATCTATTCACCATATTACTCCGGTCTTGCAGCAGCTTCATTGGCTCCCGATTAAGTTTCGTATTGATTTTAAGATTCTATTATTAACATTTAAGGCCATCCATAACCTCGCCCCTCCATATCTGTCTGACCTTCTTCATGTTGCCATTCCATCCCGTAACCTTAGATCCTCTTCCTCCACCCATCTGACTGTCCCTCCCGCCCGTCTAACCACCATGGGGAGCAGAGCTTTCAGCCGTTCTGCTCCCAAGCTCTGGAATTCATTGCCTGCGGATCTCCGAAATATCAAATCATATTCATCCTTCAAATGTAAACTTAAAACGCATCTGTTTAAAATGGCTTTTTCTTTTTCCTCCTGATTATAATGGTTTTGTTTGGTTTTAATTTCTAGATTTTCTGATGTTTTAAGTTTTTTATAATTGTGCCTTTTATTTATTTATTTATTTGTTTGTTTATTTGTTTATTTATTGTTGTTCGGTGTCCTTGAGTTCCCTGAAAGGCGCCTTGTATAAATAAAAAAAAAATGTATTAGAATTTGTTGATAAACTTGTGAATTCATTTTCCTCTGAATGATGGCAAGCTGTCCAGGCCCTGATGCAGCAAAGCAGGCCCAAATCATGATGTTCCCTTCACCATACTTTACTATAGGGATGATGTTTTGATGTTGATATGCAGTGCCCAATGACGTTCTGCTTGTTTCTCCCAAATAGTTCATTTTTAGTTTCATCACTCCACAAAACATTTTCCCAGTACCGTTGTGGAGTGTCCAAGTGCTCTTTTGCAAACTTCAGGCATTCAGCAATGTTCTTTTTTTGATAGCAGTGGCTTCCTTCTTGGTGTCCTGCCATGGACTCCTTTCTTGTTCAATGTTTTGCGTATAGTTGACTCAGGAACAGAGATGTTAGCTTGTTCTAATGACTTCTTCAAGTCCTTCAAATGCTGTCACTCTAGGGTTCTTCTTTACTTCATTGATGACTTTGCATTGTGCTCTTGGGGTCATCTTGGCAGGACACCCACTTCTAGACAGAGTAGCCACAATACCATATTGTCTCCTTTTATAGACAATGGCCTAACAGAAGACTGATGAATATCTAAAATCTTTGAGATGACTTTGTAACCATTTCCAGCTTCATGTAGATGAGCACTTCTCGATCGTACCTCTTCACACAGCTCTTTTGTGCGAGGCATGATTCCCATCTGCATATGCTTGTTGTCAAAAGCTCAAACTCAAACTTTATCATATTTGTTATCAATCAGAGTAATTCTGGGCCACACCTCTGAACTCGTTTCATTAAATGGACTCCAGGTGTGCGAAATTAGGACTGCAATGAGCTTTTTAAATAGTCTTTAGCTTAGGGTTCACTTACTTTTTCTAGCCTTCAGTTTCACATCCATCCATCCATCCATCCATCCTCTTCCGCTTATCCGAGGTCGGGTCGCGGGGGCAGCAGCTTGAGCAGAGATGCCCAGACTTCCCTCTCCCCGGCCACTTCTTCTAGCTGTTCCGGGAGAAACCCAAGGTGTTCCCAGGCCAGCCGAGAGACATAGTCCCTCCAGCGTGTCCTGGGTCTTCCCTGGGGCCTCCTCCCGGTTAGACGTGCCCAGAACACCTCACCAGGGAGGCATCCTGATCAGATGCCCGAGCCACCTCATCTGACTCCTCTCGATGCGGAGGAGCAGCGGCTCTACTCTGAGCCCCTCCCGGATGACTGAGCTTCTCACCCTATCTTTAAGGGAGAGCCCAGACACCCTGCGGAGGAAACTCATTTCAGCCGCTTGTATTCGCGATCTCGTTCTTTCGGTCACTACCCATAGCTCCTGACCATAGGTGAGGGTAGGAACATAGATCGACTGGTAAATTGAGAGCTTCGCCTTGCGGCTCAGCTCCTTTTTCACCACGACAGACCGATGCAGAGCCCACATTACTGCGGATGCTGCACCGATCCGCCTGTCGATCAGTTTGAATGATTTGTTCAATATGGTCAAAAATTCTATGAAAATCTGTGTATCTTTAGTTATAGGAGACTGTGTTTGTTCATTATTGTGACTGACATGAAGATACGACCATGTTTTATATGGGAATTAGACATAAATATAGATCATTCCTAGGGGATCACATACTTTTTACTTTGACTGTATGTGATAACCCCCAGAGCAAGAGGGGGCGCTGTTGCTAGCATTCTCTTCTCCTTCTCTCAGCACCAAGAAACCACCCAGTGAGGGCACTTAGCCCCATCCCTTCCAGTTCCTGCATTATAATAAGCCTGGCTGCTTGGAATGAGACGTCATTTCCACTACGAGTAACCCGACGAATGGAGCTCCAGTGAACATTCCCTGTCACACACATTCACATGTGGGACAGCTTAAGGGCTCAGGTAGTTGTAATTTCCTACCGGAACACCAGAGGGTGCTGTTGATTGGTGCCTTTTCTTTTCCACTCTCTGCAGACCGGAAGAATGATGACCATAATATCTCTGACATCACTTCCAGTGTCCGACCTTCCTAGACCCACCTCTTCTTTCCAGGAGCCTATAAGACGGGAATCTCCACCATCTTGAGCAGTCTGCTTTGAGACGCGCATCAATAAGACATTTTGTTTTGCTTTTTTAATGCGTTTGAACCCACATTTTGTTTTCATTGTGAGGGGTTCGCCTTCAGGGGACAGAAAGATTTTTGATCTCTTTGTCTCTTTCATTACAACCCTCATTTCGATGGCCATGAGCCAGATACTTTGTTATTGTGCCCAAGAGGCTATTTACTTTATTGCCAAGAGGTGTGATTTTGTTTTGTACTGTAGTTATTAAATGAGACAACCCACTTGGCGCCCAGCTTTTCGTTTGTGCTGCAATCTGTTATTCATGAACCTGGCCACACTTGGCTACGATGACCTTTTTTGATAAAAGTGTCTGCTAATCAAATAAATGTAAATAAAACCACCATTTTCTAAATCTCTGGTATTACTTTCAGAGTGGAGAGATGTCATGATGACTCTCCTTTCTGTTATAATATGCCCATACATTTATTTCTGCTCATTCAGTATACTGTTTTGGGTATTTTATTAATTTAGTTATTAATTTAATTAGATTAGTTTTGTTAATGGAGGTATGCTATATAAAATATGTCTGAATTGAATATAAGATCCTGTAGTGGGTTGGCACCCTGCCCAGGATTGGTTCCTACCTTGTGCCCTGTGTTGGCTGGGATTGGCTCCAGCAGACCCCCGTGACCCTGTGTTCGGATTCAGCAGGTTGTCATAAAATTGGGCTGTAAGAGGGTAAGATGCAAATTCAGCCTAGCAGCTAAGATATCAAACCCTCCCACAAAATAAACACAGAGAGTAGTCCTGTGATGGCCATTATAAAAATCTTGAGGTGTAGAAGTGGCTCTCACAACAATCTGACTCGACTCCATGTGGCTCATCAAATACAGAAGTGAAGAGCAAAAAGCATTTTGTGTAGCAATGCCACCTGGAGATCTCACACGTACCAACTATTATCCAAGTCCTCAGTCAGGCTGCCCCCTGCAGGTACACTGTGACCCTGCCTTTATACTTTATATTGCTGTGAGGAGCTGAACGAGTCAAGATCTCCCTGGAAGTCATTTTGGGAGGGTTTTGGGGGTTGGTCCTTATTGGAATTTAAATTTAAAAATTTATGTGGTGTCATTTTTGGAAGGTTAATAAAAAACTCAAAATTTTAATGCAAACAACATTTTCATTGTAGGCAATGTTTCTATTTTAGTTATGCTTTGTTTGTATTGGCTGTCAAGTTGATGCAGCGATGGTTCAATCACAAAATGGTACGTACCCCATTTTTTAAGATTTTTAGGCAAATAGTAGGGGGACCATGTAGTAAAAGTGTTGTGTGAGTGGATTGTATGCAAATCCCTTTAAATAAAAGTCTGCAACATGCAACTTAATCACATCTGATTTGTAATTTTAAACTGTGAAGTAGAGGAGGATGTCAAGAAAAACATTTGTCTTTGTTTCACACATTGTGGAGGGCATTGTAGACAGATGTAGATAGATGGACAAATAAGGCGCTATATGACAGATGCATATCTATGACATTAGGTATAATATAAATAGACCTTTATCAGAGTACTATATAATAGATAGATAGATAGATAGATAGATAGATAGATAGATAGATAGATAGACTATATAACACATAGATAGATAGAAATGAAAGGCACTATATAACACATTGATAGATAGATAGATAGATAGATAGATAGATAGATAGATAGATAGATAGATAGATAGACTATATAACACATAGATAGATAGAAATGAAAGGCACTATATAACACATAGATAGATAGATAGATAGATAGATAGATAGATAGATAGATAGATAGATAGATAGATAGATAGATAGATAGATAGATAGATAGATAGATAGATAGACATGAAAGGCACTATATAATAGATAGATAGATAGATAGATAGATAGATAGATAGATAGATAGATAGATTATATAACACATAGATAGATAGAAATGAAAGGCACTATATAACACATAGATAGATAGATAGATAGATAGATAGATAGATAGATAGATAGATAGATAGATAGATAGATAGATAGATAGATAGATAGATAGATAGATAGATAGATAGATAGATAGATACTTTATTAATCCCAAGGGGAAATTCACATACTTTATTAAGACTCATTAGTTTACATTTTCACCCTTCGTCCACATGGATGTTTAATTCGAGAGCCATATACTTCACTACTTCACACACTGAGAAATCCTGACAATATAAAATCGAGCATATTAGCGGTTCCACTACCCTGCCTACTAAGAGAAGCATTCATTCATTCATTCATTCATTTTCTAACAGTTATCTAGGATGCAGGGGGCAACAATCTTAGCAGAGAGACCTAAACTTCCCTTTCCACCAGTCACACTTGCCTACTCATACTGTAGATAGATAGATAGATAGATAGATAGATAGATAGATAGATAGATAGATAGATAGATAGATAGATAGATAGATAGATAGAAAGATAGATAGACGTGAAAGGCACGATAGATAGATAGATAGATAGATAGATAGATAGATAGATAGATAGATAGATAGATAGATAGATAGATAGATGTGAAAGGCACGATAGATAGATAGATAGATAGATAGATAGATAGATAGATAGATAGATAGATAGATAGAATTTGGCATAGTAGGCAGGATTAGATAGATAGATAGATAGATAGATAGATAGATAGATAGATAGATAGATAGATAGATAGGAAAGGTACTATATAATACAGGACTCTCAAACTCTTGAGGGCCGCAGTGGCTGTAGGTTTAATTAGTGAATTGTTTTTGCTGCTAATTAACTCCTTTTCCTTTCTTTTTAATTGACTTGTTTTTTAAGATTCGCTCCTCTGAATTGCTTCATTTCTTTCCTTAAATGGCACCACAAACAGAGATGAAATGTGAAGTGAGTGAGCCAACTGAAGACCAACTAAGTCAGGGCCTCAGACTCCAATCAATTTCACTCCAACCCGTTGCTCAATCAGGCGCAGTGTCTTATTGTTAATTATACTCGTTCTTTAATTCCATGGCTTGTTGCTGCACGGATTGTGGAGCCATGATAAAAGTGATAGTAGTATAATGCATGCGGTTTCTGTCAAAAAAAAAAAAGATCGATGAGTTAAGCCCCGCCCCTTTTGGATTGACGTCATAAACTCCCGCCCCCCCCCACCGGTGTTCCCGGCCGGAAGTCCGGTCCTTCCTTGAACCCTCCCATCCTGTTTTTACCCCAGGAAACGGCCAAGATCCGTTTGGTGGATGTCCGGTCCTTCCTTGAACCCTCCCATCCTGTTTTTATCCCAGGAAACATCTGTCCCTTCCTTGAACCCTCCCATCCTGTTTTTACCCCGGGAAATGGCCAAGACTTTATTTGATGGATGGGTGCCCCCTCCTTGAACCCGCCCCCACCTCTCCCGAGGACAAGTTCAGGCAAGTCTGTAGCAGACCCTGCCGTCCGCACCTCTTGGTGGTCGCAGGTCTTCTGACTTAGAGTTTCCTGCCCACAGTCGGTTAACCCTGAGGACGCCCCCTTCCGATTCCCCACCCCTAGAGGAAGAGACTGCCCACACACACACACACACACAAACAACGGATGGCCATCATAGTCATTTTGACTCTGAGTCCAGCCCCAGGCCAGTCCTTGATCATTTCTCCCCGAGGAGAGACAACCACACAAATGTTTCAGCCTGTCCATTCTGCCTTATAGCCATTCCTGACTCTAGTGCTTTGGGTAAGAAACTTTATTATTTAAAATATCTAACATTTTATTTAAGTCAAAATGATTTTCTTCAACTCACAGACGCTCTCTAAGCTGAAAAAGCCATTACTTCACCCCAGCCGGGTGCTGTCCGGCTCTCTGTCTCGGAGCAGGAGGCCTCTACCTGTAGCCCGAGGAGAGATCGCCTCCACACACACACGCACACGCAACCCAACATGTTAAGGAAGGGCCCCTACCATCCATGCCTCTTGGGGATCATTCCTGTCTCTAGTGCTTTGGGCAAGAAACTCTATGATTTAAAATATCTATTCCTTTATCTAAGTAAATGATTTCTTCACAGACCGTCTCTAAGCTGAAAAAGCCTTTACTTCAACCCGCAGGGTGCTCTCCGGCTCTCTGTAGTTTCCAAATACAAGCTGCCCGGTTCTCTTCGTCTACACACAGAGCCTCTTGGAGCAGACCGCTGCGCGTGCACGCAAACTTTCTGACCGCACAGCCCCAGGAAACTGACAGACCCACAGGAAGCGTTCTTCGAGCAGAGTGGTTTAGACCCTACCCCCAAGGCTACGAGCCTCAGGCGCTGCGTTCTCAGCGCATGCGTATCAGGAGCTAAACTCCACGAAATGTAAAAGTTTTTAATGATAACGCGATCGATATAAGATCTGTAAAATAATAGGCAACAGGATCCTTTTAAATAACGTTTGAGACGTATAAATTTTACCCCCAGGAGTTATATATTTAAAAAAATCCCTGCCAAGTGAAATTGTCTTAAGCACCTCAGCAAGGCTCAGACCGTTCGGGGGCATTGTAAAAATGGTCTCACCTTGTGATATTAAAAGATTTCGAATGCTTACAAAGTTGACTTTTCAACCCGAACAATACACGGATGTTCACGGTCATCAGCTCTGACATCCTGAAGCTAAGGGGGGTGGGGGTGTAGCTATTAGGACTGATCAATCCTTATACCGACACAAAAGATGTTCACACATAATTACTTTAACATAAGGTTCAGTTTGAAACACACTTAAAGTGAGGCCACACATTTGCTAAAATAAATCTATGCATAACGAAGGACCTTTTTTTAAAAATACAGGACTTTTCGGTGTCCGGCCATCTGCACAGAGCACCGACAGTCAATATAAGGGTAAGAACCGTTCAGGATTATTATAAGTGTTAAACGAGCATGTTTTAATACGGAGGGATGAATCCTTATATTTTATACTTAATATTTTCCAAGTTGATTCTCCGGTAATTCCATTTTAAAAATATTTGTTTACAGTGTGCAGGAATTATCAGCATGTTAATTTACACACAGCGCATATGTAGGAGCGTGAGCGCGCTCGTGTGTATATAAATTGTAGCATTTTATATTTCTCTCTCTCTATCTACGTGTACGACGATTAATGTTCATAGGACTGAAGCAATATTAGTTTTTTTTCTCTTACCGAAACGGGCTTTACAATCAGTTAAGTTTTGTCTCGGCGTCTGAAATTCAAACAGGTTCTCATATCTGAGAATATTCAGGCCTGGTTTAAAAGAGCAGGCCGGGTGTGTGTAATAGCTCGGACATAAGACGTCAGTATTCTGAACTATGTACTCGGTTGTTTTTTGTACGGAGCCGCATGTTTTAAAAGTCTGATAACGAAACATTTATGCTTTATAAAAATTCTCATTTGGACAGCCGGCTGGAGACAGATTGACTGAACCCTGAACACGGACCCAAGAATTTATATCTTAATACAGGGGGGGGCTCTGAGATCAGGCTGTCTGTTTTTATTTAAGTCTTTAGATTTTAAAAAGTTTGCTTGCGAGTGTATTCATATTTATACCCGTGATCCTATTAAACTAGTAATGAAAGGAATGGACGCGTTTAATAGGGGTCCGAGAAAACCCTCCCTTCTGATTTAAAAGGGTTTTTAACGGTAATTTTCTATCGCAGAGTTTTTAAACGGTGCAACGTGCCATCTTCAGCAGAGGGTTGAGTGCGTGTGTTACAGGGATATGTTTTAAGATACTTTACCAGGCACAGAGTATCCAATATATTAACACGGTACTAGTCAGGATTTCACTATGTTTTTTAATCTGGTACCCTCCTTTTTCCATCTTGTGCATTGTTCAGTAAACCTTATTTTGGTGGATCAGAACATTTTGCTTACACCCCAATCATTATTCTCTTTAGGTTTTGAACTGTTATACCTACATTTTATAAGTTTCAGCAGTCCTTGTTTCTGTGACAGTAACTTAATCATATGGTGTAAAAATCCAGACTACTCACTTTTTAAAAGCTCTGAATTTACCAATTCAATCAATATGTCAGCTTTGGATCCATTTCACCAAGGCAATTGGGGGCTTCCTCTTTGTAGATTTTAGTTTGAAGGGACAGCATTTCTCAACCTTTAAAGCTGTGTTATGAAAACTTGGGTCGCAAATACGTAATCGTGTCCCCCTAACGTTTTTCTTTTTTTTTTTGAAAGGAGCCCCTAATACCAATTTGTTCTTTTTAAGTAATGATATAACATAGAGGCACGTTTTATTATACCTACTTAACTTTTAGCGACATTTATCTAACTCTATATTTATTTTTCTAGCATCAGAATGTAGTTTGAGTTAATTTGTTATGGTTTCAATAGATGTATTTTTCATATTTTTGATTCTTGTTTTCTTTTTGTTACGTCGCGTCCCCTCCCCCTAGGGGGACAGCCCCACAGTTTGGGAATCACTGTGTAGGGGATGATTTGTAAAACACTCTGCTTCACTTCAAGTTAAAGTAGATTTGCTCGGTTATTCAGCTGTCCATCGGTGTTCCATTTTTGTTATAAATTGTATTTAGTCTCTCTTTATTTACTAAACGTTTTATATGTTGAATAGAAAACAGTTATCTTGTTCAGGTTTTAACTTAAAACAGCATTTTCATCATCAGGCTATGAGCACTTTGATACTCAGGGTGCTTTGTATAATACAAAGTTTTAGAAATTCTCTTACTGCTTGGTAATAGCCTTCCATTTTATCGCAGTTATAAGCCCCTGAAAAATAAGAATGACTGTAGTACGTTATATAAGCCTATACACTACAGGGCTGATCAGGCTTATTTTGGACATGTTAGGCAAATCAGGAAGGAAAATGTTTTAGTGAATAGTTACATAATATCTATTACCAGTAACGGCGTACTGCACGATAACGTGCAGTGAATACACTTGACTTGAGCATTCATAGTATTCCTCCTCTTTCTCTGGACGTGTAGCATTCGTTTGCTCAGAGGATGAGAGGCTTACTGCTTCCTGAGCAGCTCTTTTTTTTTCTTCTCCACCCTAGAGGCCCCCTGCTTCTCACACATGCGCAGCACGGCCGCCCTGCTGCGCTGTGCCGAGAGTTGATTCAACAATAAAATAAAAAAGAGTAATAAAATCATCACCCGAAAGCGGATAGTAGCCGTCACGTAGTATATGTGTAACAAATTTCAAATCAATAGGTTTGCGAGCTGCAGGTGATGTAAAATCCTGAACAGACAAACGAACAGCTACGTTAGCTTATTATAGAAGAAGATATGTGTTAGCACAAGGATTACAAGTTTACTAAAACTGTGAGGTTTATTCTTTCTTTTAGGTAGTCCAAGTTACATAGGACATCTAGCCTTGAAAACGGCTTTTTCCCCCATCTGTTTGTGAAAAAAAAATAAATAAATAAATAAAAACATCCTTTGTTTGAGTCGCATTCAGGGTGAAGGGGATGTAAGTTTGAACTGTAATTCCAAGAGTCAAGAAGTGGTTGCATTCTTCTTGATTACGAGTCAAAGGCCCCGGGGATTTGTGCGGTGATCATGGTCAAGGGCAGATTTAAGCTAGACATTATTATTATTATTATTCCAAAATGAAACATTGACTCGCCCATATCCACATCAAGCAAGTATCACAAATACAAGACAGTAAAAAAACTAAATTTACAAACAATAAGTCGCAGAGGAAATTAAAAAACATATTAAGAACGGATCAACAGGGGATCAACCCAAACTCACAGCACACTGCAACTGAACCTACGTGTTTTGCAGTATATTATTAGCTAAACGGTCATCTATTTAGCCCGTTCCTCGGATTTGCAATGAGTTGGGCAAAACATTATTTAACATCTGAGACTATGAGGCTAATTAACTTTAGACTGGTATTGTTAGGACCTTATCCGGCACTAAAATTTGGGTTCCTCCAGAGTCAGGAAGAACATGAAAAAGTGGAGTTATAAAGGAGTTATTACAATTTGAAAAATTGTCATAAGGTATAAAAAACATTGATATGGGGACAAAACCAGCATGAAAAGAAACCTTTTTGAAATAAATAATAAGCTTTTTTGACGTGAACAGTCTGGAATAGTCTGAAGATGTCTTAAAGAGTTAATTTTTAAATAAAGCTTGCAAAAGTAATATTAAAAATATAAAAACTAAATAAAAACATAGAAGTACCATTTAATGATATCAACTAGTGTTAAGTATATTATCAAGCACTGGGCGCTGTTTATAAGGTTTAATTAATTTTGAAATTAACCATAGTTTGATACAGCTTTAAGAATGAGAATGCAAGACAAACCTATACATTAGAACACTCTAGACGAGAACAGGCCATTCAGCCCAACAAAGATCGCCAGTACTATCCACTTATTTGCACTTAATAACAAATGTTGCCGTTTCGATTAGGGGTATCTTGGATCTGTGTTTTATTTTAACCTTTTGACAAGAAACCCCTGGTCAGCGAAATATACCCCATATATTGAAAATGAATCGTGCCGACATGCTAACTAAATAGATATAAGATATTTTAGAATATGGACCTGGGCTCTACCCAGATGATTCTGACAAACTAAGAGGTCTCCACTTCATTGCCAAACTTTCTGTGGGTGCTACGGATCTTGTAATGGAGAATGCAAAAGATTCTATAATCTTTAAGGGGCATGTGTCCACAGTGTTAACCAACCATAGTACGTGATGTTCAAAATTCAACTAGTGTTTTTCAGAAGAGATAGGACAAGTGCGGCGTGTGTTCTGTATTCTCTTTTCTGTATTAACAATTCACAATGACCAGACTCCTGAGACCTTAGGTTTTTTTTTTTTATGTAGAAGTACATTTCACAAACATGAATAAGAGACAATCCATCAAACCGCTCTTGACCCAAAACAGGTCCAAGCAGGGGGTGGGACCGACATCCCTCAAAATGCTTTTGACACAAAGAAGGGCCAATCAGGCGGGTGGGGTGGGACACTCTTTTCAAAGAGTCTTTGGCCGCCCCCAAGCGGACAGGATTTGCCGGGCTATAAAACAACTTTTTCAATGACACTCCATCCTCGACGGTGAAAGAAATTAGGGTTAAGGTTTAAAAATCAAATGTTACTTTATTGGTCATTTTCAAAAACAATACTAAAATTCAGAGAGGTTTTACCAACCACTTCAAAACAATATTACAACTGAGCAGCCTGTGATATCACCGGGACGTTCTGTTCAGACACTTCATCTGATTTTCCATGTCATTTACCCCGTAAAACCCTAAAGGTCCATCAGACCTATCCGGTACATAAAAAATGTTGTTTAGAGAAAGCATCGGCTATTTACCGTATTTTTGAGTAAGAGGCTTCGTCCGTGTTATAAAAATCTTGTACGTTGTACAATCGACTCCTTAATAAAATGTTCATTTTTCAGTTCGTCAGCAGCATTTCGTACAAAGGCATGAATCTGGTGAAACGGCCGAAAGATGTTGAAACAGTCCAGAGTCTTGATGACCAGGCTCCTGAGCCACGGTTTGCGGAAAACAGACAGCAGCTGCTGAACCGGTAGGTCTCAAACAGACACGTAGTCCGTGTCTGGCCGGATTGGTCTATTCAACATCCTTGACAGGTACTTTTAGGTACCGATCCATTATTATATCCGGCAGAGCCGCCATCCAACTCTGGCCCAGCTTCAGAGCCTTTGGAAATGTTTCATCCAGGGGCCGTCAGTTTTTTCAAGGGTCATGCCCGCATAATCCGCATCCTTGGTTGATATTTTTCAAGAGGTCGGAGCCTCTACCAGGTTGTACACAGCATGGCCTGAATGGCTATCTCCTCAGCCCCTGCTAGGCTCCCCGAAACATCATTAGCAGGTACAAAAATGTCAGGTACTGCGCGGTTCTCCAGGAAACTATCCGACCCAGACATATCACCAGGGGCAGGTAACGGAGGCTCAGGCTCCTAGATCTGGTCAGTTGAAGACATAAGAAGGAACGGCCGAGAAGACTGGTCTGGAGGCTAGCTGTTAGGCGTAGAGTCCTCGGAGTCGGGCCCGATAGCCTCACGTCAAAACAGGTCATCGTAGGGACCCGTCTGGCCTGTAGACCATCATGCCTGATCAGGAGCATAGCCTTAGTGGTGCCGATTGTTAACCGTTCAAAACACGTCGTTGAAAAAGTTGTTTTATAGCCCGGCAAATCCTGTCCGCTTGGGGGCGGCCAAAGACTCTTTGAAAAGAGTGTCCCACCCCACCCGCCTGATTGGCCCTTCTTTGTGTCAAAAGCATTTTGAGGGATGTCGGTCCCACCCCCTGCTTGGACCTGTTTTGGGTCAAGAGCGGTTTGATGGATTGTCTCTTATTCATGTTTGTGAAATGTACTTCTACATAAAAAAAAAAACCTAAGGTCTCAGGAGTCTGGTCATTGTGAATTGTTAATACAGAAAAGAGAATACAGAACACACGCCGCACTTGTCCTATCTCTTCTGAAAAACACTAGTTGAATTTTGAACATCACGTACTATGGTTGGTTAACACTGTGGACACATGCCCCTTAAAGATTATAGAATCTTTTGCATTCTCCATTACAAGATCCGTAGCACCCACAGAAAGTTTGGCAATGAAGTGGAGACCTCTTAGTTTGTCAGAATCATCTGGGTAGAGCCCAGGTCCATATTCTAAAATATCTTATATCTATTTAGTTAGCATGTCGGCACGATTCATTTTCAATATATGGGGTATATTTCGCTGACCAGGGGTTTCTTGTCAAAAGGTTAAAATAAAACACAGATCCAAGATACCCCTAATCGAAACGGCAACATTTGTTATTAAGTGCAAATAAGTGGATAGTACTGGCGATCTTTGTTGGGCTGAATGGCCTGTTCTCGTCTAGAGTGTTCTAATGTATAGGTTTGTCTTGCATTCTCATTCTTAAAGCTGTATCAAACTATGGTTAATTTCAAAATTAATTAAACCTTATAAACAGCGCCCAGTGCTTGATAATATACTTAACACTAGTTGATATCATTAAATGGTACTTCTATGTTTTTATTTAGTTTTTATATTTTTAATATTACTTTTGCAAGCTTTATTTAAAAATTAACTCTTTAAGACATCTTCAGACTATTCCAGACTGCTCACGTCAAAAAAGCTTATTATTTATTTCAAAAAGGTTTCTTTTCATGCTGGTTTTGTCCCCATATCAATGTTTTTTATACCTTATGACAATTTTTCAAATTGTAATAACTCCTTTATAACTCCACTTTTTCATGTTCTTCCTGACTCTGGAGGAACCCAAATTTTAGTGCCGGATAAGGTCCTAACAATACCAGTCTAAAGTTAATTAGCCTCATAGTCTCAGATGTTAAATAATGTTTTGCCCAACTCATTGCAAATCCGAGGAACGGGCTAAATAGATGACCGTTTAGCTAATAATATACTGCAAAACACGTAGGTTCAGTTGCAGTGTGCTGTGAGTTTGGGTTGATCCCCTGTTGATCCGTTCTTAATATGTTTTTTAATTTCCTCTGCGACTTATTGTTTGTAAATTTAGTTTTTTACTGTCTTGTATTTGTGATACTTGCTTGATGTGGATATGGGCGAGTCAATGTTTCATTTTGGAATAATAATAATAATAATGTCTAGCTTAAATCTGCCCTTGACCATGATCACCGCACAAATCCCCGGGGCCTTTGACTCGTAATCAAGAAGAATGCAACCACTTCTTGACTCTTGGAATTACAGTTCAAACTTACATCCCCTTCACCCTGAATGCGACTCAAACAAAGGATGTTTTTATTTATTTATTTATTTTTTTTTCACAAACAGATGGGGGAAAAAGCCGTTTTCAAGGCTAGATGTCCTATGTAACTTGGACTACCTAAAAGAAAGAATAAACCTCACAGTTTTAGTAAACTTGTAATCCTTGTGCTAACACATATCTTCTTCTATAATAAGCTAACGTAGCTGTTCGTTTGTCTGTTCAGGATTTTACATCACCTGCAGCTCGCAAACCTATTGATTTGAAATTTGTTACACATATACTACGTGACGGCTACTATCCGCTTTCGGGTGATGATTTTATTACTCTTTTTTATTTTATTGTTGAATCAACTCTCGGCACAGCGCAGCAGGGCGGCCGTGCTGCGCATGTGTGAGAAGCAGGGGGCCTCTAGGGTGGAGAAGAAAAAAAAAGAGCTGCTCAGGAAGCAGTAAGCCTCTCATCCTCTGAGCAAACGAATGCTACACGTCCAGAGAAAGAGGAGGAATACTATGAATGCTCAAGTCAAGTGTATTCACTGCACGTTATCGTGCAGTACGCCGTTACTGGTAATAGATATTATGTAACTATTCACTAAAACATTTTCCTTCCTGATTTGCCTAACATGTCCAAAATAAGCCTGATCAGCCCTGTAGTGTATAGGCTTATATAACGTACTACAGTCATTCTTATTTTTCAGGGGCTTATAACTGCGATAAAATGGAAGGCTATTACCAAGCAGTAAGAGAATTTCTAAAACTTTGTATTATACAAAGCACCCTGAGTATCAAAGTGCTCATAGCCTGATGATGAAAATGCTGTTTTAAGTTAAAACCTGAACAAGATAACTGTTTTCTATTCAACATATAAAACGTTTAGTAAATAAAGAGAGACTAAATACAATTTATAACAAAAATGGAACACCGATGGACAGCTGAATAACCGAGCAAATCTACTTTAACTTGAAGTGAAGCAGAGTGTTTTACAAATCATCCCCTACACAGTGATTCCCAAACTGTGGGGCTGTCCCCCTAGGGGGAGGGGACGCGACGTAACAAAAAGAAAACAAGAATCAAAAATATGAAAAATACATCTATTGAAACCATAACAAATTAACTCAAACTACATTCTGATGCTAGAAAAATAAATATAGAGTTAGATAAATGTCGCTAAAAGTTAAGTAGGTATAATAAAACGTGCCTCTATGTTATATCATTACTTAAAAAGAACAAATTGGTATTAGGGGCTCCTTTCAAAAAAAAAAAGAAAAACGTTAGGGGGACACGATTACGTATTTGCGACCCAAGTTTTCATAACACAGCTTTAAAGGTTGAGAAATGCTGTCCCTTCAAACTAAATCTACAAAGAGGAAGCCCCCAATTGCCTTGGTGAAATGGATCCAAAGCTGACATATTGATTGAATTGGTAAATTCAGAGCTTTTAAAAAGTGAGTAGTCTGGATTTTTACACCATATGATTAAGTTACTGTCACAGAAACAAGGACTGCTGAAACTTATAAAATGTAGGTATAACAGTTCAAAACCTAAAGAGAATAATGATTGGGGTGTAAGCAAAATGTTCTGATCCACCAAAATAAGGTTTACTGAACAATGCACAAGATGGAAAAAGGAGGTACCAGATTAAAAAACATAGTGAAATCCTGACTAGTACCGTGTTAATATATTGGATACTCTGTGCCTGGTAAAGTATCTTAAAACATATCCCTGTAACACACGCACTCAACCCTCTGCTGAAGATGGCACGTTGCACCGTTTAAAAACTCTGCGATAGAAAATTACCGTTAAAAACCCTTTTAAATCAGAAGGGAGGGTTTTCTCGGACCCCTATTAAACGCGTCCATTCCTTTCATTACTAGTTTAATAGGATCACGGGTATAAATATGAATACACTCGTAAGCAAACTTTTTAAAATCTAAAGACTTAAATAAAAACAGACAGCCTGATCTCAGAGACCCCCCCCCTGTATTAAGATATAAATTCTTGGGTCCGTGTTCAGGGTTCAGTCAATCTGTCTCCAGCCGGCTGTCCAAATGAGAATTTTTATAAAGCATAAATGTTTCGTTATCAGACTTTTAAAACATGCGGCTCCGTACAAAAAACAACCGAGTACATAGTTCAGAATACTGACGTCTTATGTCCGAGCTATTACACACACCCGGCCTGCTCTTTTAAACCAGGCCTGAATATTCTCAGAGGAGAGAACCTGTTTGAATTTCAGACGCCGAGACAAAACTTAACTGATTGTAAAGCCCGTTTCGGTAAGAGAAAAAAACTAATATTGCTTCAGTCCTATGAACATTAATCGTCGTACACGTAGATAGAGAGAGAGAAATATAAAATGCTACAATTTATATACACACGAGCGCGCTCACGCTCCTACATATGCGCTGTGTGTAAATTAACATGCTGATAATTCCTGCACACTGTAAACAAATATTTTTTAAAATGGAATTACCGGAGAATCAACTTGGAAAATATTAAGTATAAAATATAAGGATTCATCCCTCCGTATTAAAACATGCTCGTTTAACACTTATAATAATCCTGAACGGTTCTTACCCTTATATTGACTGTCGGTGCTCTGTGCAGATGGCCGGACACCGAAAAGTCCTGTATTTTTAAAAAAAGGTCCTTCGTTATGCATAGATTTATTTTAGCAAATGTGTGGCCTCACTTTAAGTGTGTTTCAAACTGAACCTTATGTTAAAGTAATTATGTGTGAACATCTTTTGTGTCGGTATAAGGATTGATCAGTCCTAATAGCTACACCCCCACCCCCCTTAGCTTCAGGATGTCAGAGCTGATGACCGTGAACATCCGTGTATTGTTCGGGTTGAAAAGTCAACTTTGTAAGCATTCGAAATCTTTTAATATCACAAGGTGAGACCATTTTTACAATGCCCCCGAACGGTCTGAGCCTTGCTGAGGTGCTTAAGACAATTTCACTTGGCAGGGATTTTTTAAATATATAACTCCTGGGGGTAAAATTTATACGTCTCAAACGTTATTTAAAAGGATCCTGTTGCCTATTATTTTACAGATCTTATATCGATCGCGTTATCATTAAAAACTTTTACATTTCGTGGAGTTTAGCTCCTGATACGCATGCGCTGAGAACGCAGCGCCTGAGGCTCGTAGCCTTGGGGGTAGGGTCTAAACCACTCTGCTCGAAGAACGCTTCCTGTGGGTCTGTCAGTTTCCTGGGGCTGTGCGGTCAGAAAGTTTGCGTGCACGCGCAGCGGTCTGCTCCAAGAGGCTCTGTGTGTAGACGAAGAGAACCGGGCAGCTTGTATTTGGAAACTACAGAGAGCCGGAGAGCACCCTGCGGGTTGAAGTAAAGGCTTTTTCAGCTTAGAGACGGTCTGTGAAGAAATCATTTACTTAGATAAAGGAATAGATATTTTAAATCATAGAGTTTCTTGCCCAAAGCACTAGAGACAGGAATGATCCCCAAGAGGCATGGATGGTAGGGGCCCTTCCTTAACATTTTGGGTTGCGTGTGCGTGTGTGTGTGGAGGCGATCTCTCCTCGGGCTACAGGTAGAGGCCTCCTGCTCCGAGACAGAGAGCCGGACAGCACCCGGCTGGGGTGAAGTAATGGCTTTTTCAGCTTAGAGAGCGTCTGTGAGTTGAAGAAAATCATTTTGACTTAAATAAAATGTTAGATATTTTAAATAATAAAGTTTCTTACCCAAAGCACTAGAGTCAGGAATGGCTATAAGGCAGAATGGACAGGCTGAAACATTTGTGTGGTTGTCTCTCCTCGGGGAGAAATGATCAAGGACTGGCCTGGGGCTGGACTCAGAGTCAAAATGACTATGATGGCCATCCGTTGTTTGTGTGTGTGTGTGTGTGTGTGGGCAGTCTCTTCCTCTAGGGGTGGGGAATCGGAAGGGGGCGTCCTCAGGGTTAACCGACTGTGGGCAGGAAACTCTAAGTCAGAAGACCTGCGACCACCAAGAGATGCGGACGGCAGGGTCTGCTACAGACTTGCCTGAACTTGTCCTCGGGAGAGGTGGGGGCGGGTTCAAGGAGGGGGCACCCATCCATCAAATAAAGTCTTGGCCATTTCCCCGGGGTAAAAAACAGGATGGGAGGGTTCAAGGAAGGGACAGATGTTTCCTGGGATAAAAACAGGATGGGAGGGTTCAAGGAAGGACCGGACTTCCGGCCGGGAACACCGGAAGGGGGGGGGGGGGGGGGGGGGGGTTTATGACGTCAATCCAAAAGGGGCGGGGCTTAACTCATCAATCTTTTTTTTTTTTTGACAGAAACCGCATGCATTATACTACTAGTGATAATTAAATGCATATACAGAATATCAGGATTATATTAAAATCAAGCTATGAGAAAGTCATGTTAACATGATGAGATTTTAGCATTTTTTTAAAGTGATCCACCATAACAGCCTGGCGAGTTTCTATCGGTCAGCTATTCCAGATTTTAGGTGCCTAACAACAGAAGGCCGCCTCACCACTTCTTTTAAGTTTAGTTCTTGGAATTCTAAGCAGACCCTCATTTGAAGATCTAAGGTTACAATTTGGAGTGTAAGGTGACAGGCATTCTGAAATATAGGATGGAGCAGATTATTGAAGGCTTTGTAAACCATAAGCAGTATTTTAAAGTCAATTCTAAATGACACAGGTAACCAGTGTGGTGATATCAGAACTGGGGTGATGTGGTCGGATTTTCTTTTCCTGGTTAAGATTCTGGCAGCTACATTTTGCACTCATGGTAACCGATTGATGTCTTTTTTGAGAAGTCCTGAGAGGAGTGAGTTAAAGTAATGTAGTCGACTTAAAACAAAACTACAAACTCATTTTTCAGCATCTTGCAAAGTTATAAGGGATCTAACTTTGGCTATATTTCTTAAGTGAAAAAATGCTGTCCTAGTGATCTGATTAATATCTCATTTAAAATTCATGTCAGAGTTAATAATTACCCCAAAATTGTTTACCTCTGCTTTGACTTTTAAACCTAATGGATCAAGTTTACTTCTAATATCCTCATTATATCCATTTTTGCCAATCACTAAGATTTCAGATTTCTACTAATTTAGTTTGAGAAAATTACTACTCATCCATTCAGAAACACAAGAAAGACATTGGGGTCAGTGAATCAAGAGAGTGGGGGTCATCAAGTGCTATTCATAAATACAGTTGTGTGTCATCAGTAGAGCTGTGGTAGCTCACGTTATGCCTTGAGATAATCTGACCTCATGGAAGCATGAAGATCAAAAAGAGCAGTGGACCCAGCAGAGACCCTTGTGGAGCACCATATAGAATATCAGGGGTCTTCGAAGTATAATTACCACAACTAACAAAGAATTTTCTACCTCTCAAGCCTCATGACCCTGAATTGGATAAAACGGATACAGATAAAGGATGGGAGGACTGAATGGGCAGTACTGTAAATAATAATTGTATGGCACATTATGCATAGCAGGCGACTTTAATTTATTATTTTAATGTACAGAGCTGTGCCTGCAACTAAAAAATGAAATAGACACACGCTAGAACAGTTTGCTATTTCTCTGTCTCTCTCTCTCTCACACACACACACACACACACACACGCGCGTAAATGATGTGAACAACACACACTCCAGGCGCACATATGGAATTCACTCAAATATGCTTTCAAAGTTGTTAATGTGCCTTTTTGACATTAAGTTACAAAGCACACCTGGGCTCTGTCCCTGAATGTCTAGAGGCAGCTGCACCATAACCCTGACTGGTCCCAGTGCTCATGTTATCTGGGAATTAAGATTGAAATTTGGAGATTTTTCATGTAAATGACACAACTGAGTGGGGCTTAGTAGAATTACAGCAAGATTACTATTATTGCTGCTTTATCCTACAATGAAAATATCTGGTAAGCTGTTTATTTGTGGTACAGTGGCATGCATCTAGCAGAGGAAGGTGATAAGACACTCTCCGGCTTCCTAAAATGCTAAAGCAATAGACTTCAGCAGTAAATAGTGAGAAATCAATTGATAAGGTGCCACATCGGAAAGCATTTAATAAGGTGCCTGTTTTGTCTTGGTAGACTAATATATTACTCTGTGTTCCCCTTTTGTATTATTAATATGTAGCCTTTATTGGAATGACTCAAATCTCCTAGACTTACCACTGTTTATAAGGTATTGTACTATATGAATTCTCCCCACCTTTCCTTTTACATTTATAACCTCAGGCAATTAGGTGTAGTAAAAGACAAGCAGGAGTTAAGTTACAATTTAAACAATGCATTATTGATAATATTCATAAATAATAACAATAAGCAAAGTAGGGCGGCACGGTGGCGCAGTGGGTAGCGCTGCTGCCTCGCAGTTGTGAGACCTGGGGACCTGGGTTCGCTTCCCGGGTCCTCCCTGCATGGAGTTTGCATGTTCTCCCCGTGTCTGCGTGGGTTTCCTCCGGGGGCTCCGGTTTCCTCCCACAGTCCAAAGACATGCTGGTTAGGTGGATTGGCGATTCTAAAATTGGCCCTAGTGTGTGCTTGGTGTGTGGATGTGTTTGTGTGTGTCCTGCGGTGGGTAGGCACCCTGTCCGGGATTGGTTCCTGCCTTGTGCCCTGTGTTGGCTGGGATTGGCTCCAGCAGACCCCCGTGACCCTGTGTTCGGATTCAGTGGGTTGGAAAATGGATGGATGGATAAGCAAAGTACGTTTGAATATTGGCAACCATACCACCTGATAAATGGTGATGTGTAGTTTCAGGCGGCACACAGACTTTTTAGTTACTTAAAAATGTCTCGAGTTAAGTCTTCATTTGTGGTCAGCTTTCTTCAGAACAGGCCGCACGCCTGTCTCAATATGGCTGCCGAGCTGTGCTCTCCATTGTGTTGTCCTTTTCAGTTCCTGGTGTGTGAGATGCTCCTTTATCAGTTGGTAAGAGAGAGAGAGAGTGAGGTAAAGCAAGCAAATTTATTGGTTTTCAGTCCAACCCCTAGAGCCAATAGGATGTCATGGTACTTAAAAGCTTTTGATGCAAGACAGTTCCAAACAGCCATACTTCAGACCAATGGGGCAGAGAACATCTTCACACCTGTCACCCCCCCAAAATCATATGTAAAGGTAAAGCTTGACAGTTAGGTAGCCCGGCTTTCCAGTGGGGGTTGACTGAGAGAGTCCTGAAGAGAAACATTTTACCAAACTTGTTTGAGGCACTTCCCCCCCAACCCTGTCATAAAATGACAAAGAGACTCAGTCCTAAAAGGGGGGAAGAGGTTCTTAAACTATCGAACCATTGCTCTTATTATCTATAATGTAACACTAATATTACATTGCTTTGTCTAAGTTACAAATAAAGACTTACAAAATATTTATCAACATGTATGCAAAATTTCACATCACAGCAGTGCCCCATGAGAGGTTGGGCATCAAACTAAAAGAAGTGGGAGTTCAGGGTGTGGTGTGTGGAGGAATGGAGAGTTGGCTCAGACACAGGAAGCAGAGGGTGATGGTGTGAGAAACCTGATCTAAAGCTGGCTGAAGTTAAGATTGGGTTCCCTTAGGGGTCACTGCTGCTTTTAATACAGGGTGAGTCAAAATTATGTTAGCACTAATGGTACTGCTATGTATATACTTATATATAATTTTTATAGACAATTAATGTGCCACATATGGTAAAGTACTGTGCAAAAATTTTAGGCAGGTGTGAAAAAATGCTGTAAACAAAGAATGCTTTCAGAAATGGAAGTGTTAATCATTTATTTTCATCAATCAACAAAATGCAGTGAATGAACAAAAGAGAAATCTCACTCAAATCAATATTTGGTGTGACCACCCTTTGCCTTCAAAACAGCATCAATTCTTCTAGGTACACTTGCACACAGTTTTTGAAGGAACTCGGCTGGTAGGTTGTTCCAAACATCTTGGAGAACTAATCACAGATCTTCTGTGGATGTAGGCTTCCTCACATCACTTCTGTCTCTTCATGTAATCCCAGACACACTCGATGATGTTGAGATCAGGGCTCTGTGGGGGCCATACCATCACTTCCAGGACTTCTTGTTCTTCTTTACGCTGAAGATAGTTCTTAATGACTTTGGCTGTATGTTTGGGGTTGTTATCCTGCTGCAGAATAAATTTGGGGCCAATCATACGCCTCCCTGATGGTATTGCATGATGGATAAGTATCTGCCTGTATTTCTCAGCATTGAGAACATCATTAATCCTGACCGAATCTCCAACTCCATTTGTAGAAACGCAGCCCCAAACCTTCAAGGAACCTCCACCATGCTTCACTGTTGCCTGCAGACATTCATTATTGTACCGCTCTCCAGCCCTTCGACGAACAAACTGCCTTCTGCTACAGCCAAATATTTCAAATTTTGACTCATCAGTCCAGAGCACCTGCTGCCATTTTTCTGCACCCCAGTTCCTATGTTTTCATGCATACTTGAGTCGCTTGGCCTTGTTTCCACGTCGGAGGTATGGCTTTTTGGCTGCAACTCTTCCATGAAGACCACTTCTGGCCAGACTTCTCCGGACAGTAGATGGGTGCACTTAGGTCCCACTGGTTTTTGCCAGTTCTGAGCTGATAGCGCTGCTGGACATCTTCTGATTTCGAAGGGTAATAATCTTGATGTGTCTTTCATCTGCTGCATTAAGTTTCCTTGGCCGACCACTGCGTCTACAATCCTCAACGTTGCCCGTTTCTTTGTTCTTCTTCAAAAGAGCTTGAACAGCACATCTTGAAACCCCAGTCTGCTTTGAAATCTTTGTCTGGGAGAGACCTTGCTGATGCAGTAGAACTACCTTGTGTCTTGTTGCTGTGCTCAATCTTGCCATGACATGAAACTGTCTTCCACAACCTCACCTTGGTAGCAGAGTTTGGCTGTTCCTCACCCAGTTTGAAGCTGTTTCTGTTTCAGTTAATGACTGTGTTTCAACCTACGGGTGACATTGATGATCATTAGCACCTGTTTGGTAGAATTGGTTGATCAAACACCTGACTAGAATCCTACAAAATCTCTGACTTTGTGCAAGTGGACCTATAAGAACTGATGCTGGTTTGAAGGCAAAAGGTAAGAACACCAAATATTGATTTGATTTAGATTTTTCTTTTGTTCGCTCACTGTGCATTTTGTAAATTGATAACATTAAACAATCATTATTTATATTTCTGAAAGCATTCTTTGTTTACAGCATTTTTTCACACCTGCCTAAAACTTTTGCACAGTACTGTACATGTGTGAACATGATGGTGAACAGGTTGAGACATTCCTGTAAATCATCTTGCACATATGAAGTATGTTTGGAGAATAAATTGTTTCCGCCATTCAAATGTTGACATAATTTTAACTCACCCTGTATATACAGGGTGGCACAGGGAAATGTGAAATTTTGGAACTAGGTATTGGGAGCCTGATGCATCTGCAGTTGTTTGGGACCAATGCGACCTCGTTTAGAACCCTTTGCCATTGGTTATAATGGAGCAGTAGAGTGGTGCACAATGAACGTTTGCTGTGAAAGCCTTTTATAAGAATGGTGAAGGGGAATTTTGGCGTCACTACCAGTTAGGACGTCATGATCATGTCCCGTCTGCTCATTTGAAGAAATGGGTTCAGCCCATTCACTTTGCATACTGCCCAACAATCGATGGCAGCTATTCGACGATTGTTTGGAAGGCGTGTCATTTCACGCCACGTTGGCATTCCATGGCCTCCAAGATCTCCAGATCTCACTGTTTGTGATTTATTTATTTTTTTTCTGTGAGGACATCTTGAAAGCCAAGTGTACTGCAGACGTCCAGTAACCATCACTGAACTAAAAAAGAGGATTGAAGAGGAAAACGCTGGCATTCCTCGTGACAAGTTATGTCGAGCAATGCAGAATTTCCACAATGGGCTGTCAGAATGTGTACAGAGAAATGGACAACAAAACAAAACATGAACATGTATAATTTGGTGGACGGCCGGTACCCTTACCTGGTTGGGATGCTGTTGGAGTGTAAGAACTGGGGGAAAGAGTGGGCACAGATCCCTATCTTCCCCATATCGCTAGATGACAGACCCCCCCATGGGTTCCAGCTGTGCCTCGGCTTCCCACAGGGCTCTATAGGACATGGATTTCTGGAACTCAGCCCTGTTGGGCTCTGTGGGTGCCACCAGGGGGTGCCGCTGGATTGAGAATCCGTACTTTGTTAGGCTCCCCACCTCACGTGGAAGTGTTTCCAGACCACTCTTGCGGGCCACCAGAAGTACTTCTGAGTGCAGCATAAAAGAAGCCCACTGCCTTCATCTGAGAAGTTGGGAGGAAGGTGACAAAGCCTGCTGAAGGAGGAGTGGGGGCAGACAGAGGCAAAGAGAGAGAGAGTGAGGAAAGAAGAAGAAAAAAAGGCATTGCTTGTGCTGTTTGCGCTGTCTGTGTTTGCGCTGTGGGAAACGGTTTGGGAAGAGTTTCCAATGAAACTATAAAAGCTGTGTGTTGTGCTGGACTTGTGTCTGCGTCTGTTTGTGTCAGGTTTGGGGAGCTGGTGCACCAATGGCAGGCCACAATATGTAAATAAAATTTAAAAATTCACCCTCATTGTAAATCGAAATGCAAAGCACTTCAGAGCAGCTACTAAGCAAATGTAAGTAGGTGTACTGTGCTTGTAGGTATGACATGTGATCTGTAGACATGAACTAAAATGCCATACACTTTTAAATGAAGACAAAACTGAGTGCCATTATGACCAGAGCTGCACATCCTTTCTCTTTGACACACCAACACTGAGGACTTTCAGCCAACAAATTATTCAGCAGAAGTTTGTGAAGAAACAATACGGGGGTCTCCTCTATACCAACAGCAATACGTCTGTATGGAGCCTCACTGGGCCTGGCACTGCCAAGTCAGAAGTTTTCTTTCGTTTTCAATTTTCTTCTTTTTTTTAGTCATGCCATAGTAGTGTGTGTATATATATTTTATTTATTTATGTATTCATTTATTTGAAGAGCTTCTGCTTACACCTGGGGACAAATAAAGTTCTAGCTCTATTTTTTGTTTTAGTTATGTTACAACTGCCAGTGGTCTCACTTAAACTTATGACACACAGTGTAGCAGCTTTGTGACGCCCCTCAAACTCCCAGGCGCTTAGTATGGTTGTCTCTTCCAGTTTGTTCTGCTCGGTTTCTACTCAAAAGCATAAAATGCTGCTATAATAATTGAAAATATACACGCAGGTGAGCGATCAGGTTAAATTACTGAACTGAGGATGACTCACAGATTAAGAGATACTCTTTAGCGGGCTTACTTAATATTTAAAAACTGGGTTTTGCTGCTTTCTTACACAAGCGTAACTGCACAGTGTTACTATTTATAATTTGTAATTTCATGGATCTGTTTTTTGTAGGGCTGATAAACTATGCTGTCACTTACAATTATATCAAGTACATTCGCACCTTAATCTGGAATAATGACTTTACATGCAGTATAGTGGAGTGAAAAATAATCTCACTTCTTTTAAGATGAAAATAATCTTTATTTTTAATAAAGGTGACTTGTGGCAGTTAGACTGAAAAATGTAAATGTGAATAAAATAGATTTTTAATTTCACCTTTATATATACACTTCAGCATTAGTCGTATTTCCACAATGTGAGTACCAGGGGTGCAAAGACTGGGTACAGGTCGGTAAACAATTAAGGTTCTATATAAATAAAATGTACTTTTTCTTCTTATTATTATTATTATAAATTAATAATAATAATAATAATTATTATTATTATTATTATATGTTTGATGTCCCGTGACCCTGTATTCGGATTCAGCGGGTTGGCAAATGGATGGATGGATGTTTGATGTTTAGTAGCACTGCCTTAACCTGAAATCCTTACAGTCCACTCTTTTTCTATCCATCCATCCATTTTCCATCCCACTGAATCCGAACACAGGGTCACGGGGGTCTGCTGGAGCCAATCCCAGCCAACACAGGGCCCAAGGCAGGAACCAATCCTAGGCAGGGTGCCAAACCATCGCAGACTCTTTTTCTACGAAAGTATAATTTGCACTAATGGTCTGTGAAAGGAGTCAGACATTATACTGACGGGCCTCGGATTAAGAAAAAGTTCTGTTCCTGCAGACGTTCATAAACCATTTTTGCATATAAAATTTCCTTTAAGGGAAAAATCTAATGACTTATAAATAAAAATTTGGATGTGAGTGTCAGTAGACTTTGCGCCCCAGGAACCAAGTTACCGAACTATTCTATAACATTTCAGTAATTATTTACCGCTGTGATGCTGGTCTTTCTGATCATAAACTAGGTCGTTACGATAGTAATTGAGGTGAAGAATTCATCATTAATTGCAGAATTACATTATTTGAGGGTTCCTCTAGAGTGCCTCTTTCTTTTGCACGATTTGGCTCAAAAACTAATAAGCATATCATCCTCTTATAACAGGCTGACGTTTCGAGTTTGGTATTTTTCTGTCCAGCCATTTTAGCTCAAGACCATCCTCAAGAAACTGTGACACACAGACACATAGAGACACACAGACAGATGTTGATGTTTTCAGTATCAGGGGACCCTAAAATGTCAAGATCCGTTGAAAACCGGAGGTCGAAATTTTTGACTAATCAAAAGCTTTTGCTACCCCTTCTCTCTCTGACCCCCCGGGTGATAGGTTTCATGGAAAATAACATGCTGTATGGACTTGTCATAGATCTAAATAGACCCTGGAACCTTCATGTGGTTGGATCTTTGGGAAATCTAAAATGGTTCCCCTATGGCGTCACTCTGAAGAATCACCCTGGCACCTTGATTTTAAAGAGTGTAGGACACTGGGATCAGCTTCATGGATAGCTACCAGTTGTTCTGACTGAACAGAAGTCAGATAAAATTTGAATTAAAGGAGTTAAGAGATGAAAGGGGGTCAAAAATATATATGAGAGTCGATACCAAAGAGAAAAACAAAGTATATTTTCAAACAAATAAGGAAACAATCAACAGAAATCAGGAGTTGTTAGTCAGAAGTTAAGTAAAAAAAAAATTAAAAGAAATATGTAGAAATTAGCACAACAAATATGAATTCAATCTAAACTCAGATAAGAAAGAATCACCAGTTGTGACCCTGTAACTGTTTGCACTGATGGTATCAGGCACCACTCTCAAGGAATTCTGGGAATCCCCTAAGCAATGGCTGATGGGAGACTTGAAAAATGGTGGCAGTGCCAGTGCTAGATTATTTTGAGCCCTAGGCCAAGCTTATTAGTACGCCAACCAACTGTTTGTTAGATAACCCATGCGGCTGGGCACCTCCATTCACTCCATATGATTTGTGCCCTTAATGATGGCGCCAGCCCTGCGCACCAGGATCCAACGCTGATGTCACAGGAAGATGGTAAACAATTCCAAGTCTTTTAGAAATCAAGATAGCAACAAAAAATAATAAACAAATTCCTTGAGGTCAAAATCCTCAGTTTAGACACAATGTAAGTCCATAAAACATTCTGTTAAAGGCAGAAAAATGAATGAAATACACCAATCACAAAGCTGCTTACCTGTGTCAGAGCTTATTGAACGGCCCGCTAACTTTGGTGCTGCACCTCCTGCTTTTGTTGAGGAATCACTCAGGGTGTCACCTCCCTCACCCAGCAGCTATACTGCCTGAGAGGGTACAGCTAGGGATGCATACTTAGGACACCGGGAATTACAAGAACTGGATTCCACCTCTCAGCTGATCCGCCTGTCTGGTGGAGCTTATTGTGTAGCTGCACATGCCACTGACTATATTTGATTTCATGGGTAAGCAAAAGGATAAAATTATTGAGAATTGTGACACAGTACTGTAAGAAAGAGAAAAGGTTTTGGTAAACCGTTCCCATATACAGTGGAACCTCGGTTTGCAAGCATAATTCGTTCTTGTAATCCAAAGCACTCGTAATATCAAAGTGAATTTCCCCATAAGAAATAATGGAAACTCAGATAATTCATTTCTCAACCAACAAATCTTTATATATAATCTTCATTTGGATCTTGATCTTTGTTTGTCTGCGAATTCCACGCATACGTAGACCACCTTCCAGTTTAGTACGTTGTTGTTACTCACGAATGTCAACAATGTGCCGGAATAACGAAAGGGGTGGTGGACAGTGTTACGCTGGTTAGCTCCTGAGGCCTGGTTAGAGAATGAGATTGCCGAAGATAAAAGGTACGTGCCTACGTAACATATGAATGAAAGAAAGACAGTGGGTCAAATGAATTACAACGTAACAGCACGTTCCGGAAATTATTATTGTTACGTTGTAGCCAGCGAGTGCTGCGCGTCTCACAGTTGTACCGTGGCTTGCTCACATGTCAGTGAAGTGATTCCTATTTATGCTTTAAAGAGCCTGGATACCTGTGTGTCCCCCTTTTATAACCATTGCTCCGTGTATATTGCCTTACTCTTTGGATTGCCACAAAGCAACCTGCGAGATTGGAGAAAGGTTGAGAAGAGATCGTGACAGGAAACGACAGCGTCATGAAAACGAGACGGACTGTGAACGGAGAGAAGCAGAAATGCTCCTACACCACCACATAATTACTATTCGGACAGTGATTCCGAGTAGGCCGTTCCTATCGAATCAATGTCCAAGGGTTTTGTTTTGTAATTTTGTTTCCCTTATAAAAAATCATAATGCTGTGCGACGAAGGGCCTAGTTCACAACTGGCAGCCGCGTTTAAACAGGGAGCCCTTCACAGACAACTTTAACACGCGCAACGTAGTTGGATGCACATAGCTAGTATTTATATAAAAATGATTAATACAAAATATAAAGTAAAAATACATACAATAAATTAACCTGCACTTTATCTTTGATAAGAATCGTGGCTGGTGTGAGGGAGACGAGAGAGAGGAGAGGAGGAGGAGGGTTATTGTGTAGGACGACTTTCACTCTATGTCCTGCGGTGGGTTGGCACCCTGCCCAGGATTGGTTCCCTGCCTTGTGCCCTGTGTTGGCTGGGATTGGCTCCAGCGGACCCCCGTGACCCTGTGTTCGGATTCAGCGGGTTGGAAAATGGATGGATGGATGGACTTTCACTCTAACTAACGGAATCCCTGCTATCTGTTGGCTCACTGGAATCTTCTTCTTGTTTTGCGACTTTAACAAGGAAACCTCTCCAACGACAGTTGCTTTTGCCTGAAGAGTTACTACACTTGGACACAAAATTAAAAAAATTGCTTTCCGCACTGTAAGGTTTGTAAACTCTTTTGGGATACCCCCCCCCACCCCGCCCCCCCCCCCCCCCCCCCCAATGGGACAACATGCGAAAGAGTGTCCCGAAGCAACCACAGGCTCCCAGCGCTTTAACAATTTGCCGTAAAACTGAATCAGATCAGAAAAGATTGCGGACAAAGCTGTAAGTGCCTTTAAGGGTGATGCAAGAAACATTTTAAATGCAAGAGCACAGTATTACTTGGCCACTTGTTTCCTTAGGAGGCATTAGCTCTCCGGAAATGTGTTCTTTTGAAATTGCGGCATGTTAAGTAACCGAAAAATATAGAAATATGATATAAAAGGCGATATCCCTCCCATAGTGATTACGGCAGTACAAAAATCACATGAGATAAAAAGATATACTTTAGCTTACTTTACTGACGGTTTTACGCGGTTACAGACGGGAAGCTTATGACAGACTCTATCAAGGTGTGGGAGTCTTGATCTACGCAGTCTGTCATCTTTCGTCACCACGCTGAAAGGATTTTCCAGACAGATGACATAATCTTCCGTCCATCAGCTTCAAAGTGTATTGGCAGTAGGTCCATTCTTATATACTGGTTGCTCCACATGCAGGCTCTCTTTCTGGTCTCCAAACAAGGACAGGAAAGGACTCAAACCCCACCTTCAAAAATACAGGAATAGCACAATGCCTACATGCAGTTCTCATTCTCCCAACAAGGAAAGAAGATTTCGTGCTGACAGAGGACAAATGTATACTATTCTGTCTTTAGGCTGACTATACAATCCTCCAGTTGTCTTTGGCTATCTAGTCTTGTGCTTGGCTCGGCAATTCTAAATGCTGAGCCCCTGCGTACCATACTTGGTCTGCCTGTTATTAAACTTAATATTATAACAAACATGTTATAACACCACTAACCAGGTCACGACCCTGCCTGATTGCTGTGTCTCTGTATAGGAGAATGGCAGATCCCGCTACAATAAATAACCGTGCTGTTCCTGTTTCACGCTGAATAAAGCTGGTGTTGCTAAAGTATTGAGACTCAGCTTCGTGTTTTGGGGTGCATAACAGGGACTCACACGTTACAACATACACACGTGGTCACCATGCTGTAGTAAACAGATATGCTCTTACGGATGTTGACTATATGAGTGTGGCACACCGACTGAGAGCGAGCACGGGAGACAATTACCCAGAATCCCCACGTGACCCTCGGTGGACAAAGCGTATACGTACTACTCGTATTGCAAGACCTCGCTCGTTTATCAAGTTAAAATTTATTAAAAATTTTAGCTCATCTTGCAAAACACTCGCAAACCAAGTTACTCGCAATCCAAGGTTTTATTGTATAATTGAAAAGAAAGACAAAAAAAGACAGTCAAAAGGAGCAGCAAAATGTTTCCAGACGTGAGTTCAAAGCTGAACTTCCTAAGATGGCCGAATCTCTGGTCTTATGCGCTTCTGGCAGGAAGGGGTGGGACATCACAGATAGTAGGGCTGTCGGTCTGCTGCTCTGCAGGGTGAGAAAGAGAGAAGGCATTAGTGAACAGCGCCAACTTCTGGTTCGGCGGGTAATTATCATCCACTGAGCCCATAAGCTGCATCCCAAATGCACCCATCTGACAGTACACACCATTCCACTCGCAGTTTATTCGATTCAATGACGTGATTTGCGGAAGTTAGTTTTTGGACCATGGGGGGATTGTTGATTGATATTTTTAGATATGTTCTCTTTCTTCGTGAATCGAAGCAGGAAGTTTGCTCTCACCCTTCCTTATCAAAGCATGAGTCATTTGGTTTGTGTTAGCGGGCGCACTCGCTAGCAAATTTAGCAAGTAAAGCTTGACACTGAATCTCCTCGACTTTATTTTTTGTAAGAAGTGGATGCTTCTTACATTAAATTACTTCTTCTACTCCAGCAAAATTTTTGACAAATGACTTAAATTGTTTGGGACATTACAAGACATACTATTTTTGTTTCACTTGCAAGGAAAACAGATCCTCTCCTCTTGAAAGCTCAAATGCTCAGATGTCCCAGTTTCCCATTTTTGTAGTCCTTGTACCCATAATGCACAGGGATGTACTTAACGTTTATTCTGCATGAAAGGGTAGGCAGCAGAATTTAATTCCACTGCTTTCTCAAAGTCCGCTTGTTCCATTATCTTGCCTCACTGCCCCTAGGAGGTTTCAGATAGTCCTCTAAGAAAGACAGCACTGTCAGACCTGAGTGAAAAAGTTTTTTTTAATGTTCTATTTCACGGAAGAAAGACTATCTGCTCCGTCATTAACTCAAGAGAGATGGAAAACGGGTCCTCTCTCTGAACAATAATGAAGAAAAGGAATAAAAAAATTAGCAGTTTGCTTAATTTACAACTTTTCATTTCAATAAAAAAAAGATTTTATTTACAACTTCCCTATTTCTAGATACAGACTGTAAGTGCTAAGCTGGATTACCTGGCATTAGTGTGGGACACTTACCTGGACGGGAGGACACGATTAAGGAGCAGTGAGGGAAGGCTCCTAATTTTGTATACAGGGCTATTCAAAATGAAAGAGCAGATTTCAAAAATTTATTTCAAACAAACTGTATAAGACAGAAACACATTGCAGAGAGCCACTCATTACCGTTAATTCCATATTTCAATTATCACTTTTTTACTTTCTCATATACATAGCATAGAAGCAGAATAAGTATCGTGAAAAAATTCGACCTCAAGATTTTGATGAATCTTGACGTTTTAGATCTTCCTGAGTCCGAAAATACTATTTTTGAAATTGTGTCTGTCTGTCTGTGTGTCTGTCTGTAAACACGATAACTCGAAAACAGTTTTCCCTTGGCCAATGAGATTTTGTACACCTGCTTTATATCAAAAATAATGAATCCTATCAACTTTTGGGCCAGTTCCGGCAACCAAACTGAATACTTTCAAGAATTTTCAATGTCTTGTATGTCTGTAGTACTAGGGTGTTGTACTGTGTTAGCCATTATGAATGTAGTGAAAAGTCAAGCAAAATGACACCTTTGATTGGCTAACTAAAAAGATTACAATATACAAAATTTCAACAGGTCTATTTATTTTTTACATTTAAAAAAACTTGAAGGTTTTCCAATGTTGTTTCTGGCCCAGTGTCCATATAAACACAGGGAACACCAGTTTCTGTACTGCTTCTTGCCTGAAGAAGGGGTCTGAGTTGCCTCGAAAGCTGGCATATTCTAATCTTTTTAGTTAGCTAATACAAGGGGTCATTTTGCTTGACTTCTCACTACACAAAGTTTCAAGTAAACTATGGTTATACCGTATTTACTCGTGTACCATGCGCCTTTGTGTAAGACGCGTACCCTAATTTTTACAAAGAAAATCGTGAAAAAAAATTGTCCCGTGTACGATGCACGTTGTGATTGTATAGGAAGCGTTTAGGGCATGTTTTCTGCGAAACGCACATCTGTTTTTGTTGCATGATGAAAGAGTGAGCGAGAGAGAGAGAGAGAGAGAGAGAGAGAGCGAACGAGCGAGCGAGCGAGAAAGAGAGCAAGCGCGCGAGCGAGCCCAAGCAGAAGAAGTAAACATTACAGAAAAAAATTTTCTCATGTATGACACGCACCTGAATTTTTAATGCTAATTTTTGGGAAAAAATATGCATGTGGTACACGCATAAATACGGTAATTACAGATAGATGATTCAAATTTTGTATAGATGTTTATAATGATAAAAAGCAAACAGATACGGAATTTGAGAAAAATTACTCAAGCGGAAATAATATTTTATTTATTCAACCATCCAAATTTTTTTGGATCATGGAAATATAAATGTGTACATGATATTGAAAACTGTATTCAATATACAGTAATCCCTCCTCCATCGCGGGGGTTGCGTTCCAGAGCCACCCGCGAAATAAGAAAATCCGCGAAGTAGAAATCATATGTTTATATGGTTATTTTTATATTGTCATGCTTGGGTCACAGATTTGCGCAGAAACACAGGAGGTTGTAGAGAGACAGGAACATTATTCAAACACTGCAAACAAACATTTGTCTCTTTTTCAAAAGTTTAAACTGTGCTCCATGACAAGACAGAGATGACAGTTCTGTCTCACAATTAAAAGAATGCAAACATATCTTCCTCTTCAAAGGAGTGCGTGTCAGGAGCACAGAATGTCACATAGATAGAGAAAACAATCTCTAGCAAACAAATCAATAGGGCTGTTTGGCTTTTAAGTATGCGAAGCACCGCGGCACAAAGCTGTTGAAGGCGGCAGCTCACACCCCCTCCATCAGGAGCAGGGAGAGAGAGAGAGAGAGAGAGAGAGAGAGAGAGAGAGAGAGAGAGAGTTTGTTTTTCAGTCAAAAATCAAACGTGCCCTTCGAGCTTTTAAGTATGCGAAGCACTGTGCAGCATGTCGTTTCAGGAAGCAGCTGCACAAAAGATAGAAACGTGATAATAATCTTTCAGCATTTTTAGACGAGCGTCCGTATCGTCTAGGTGTGCGAACAGCCCCCCTGCTCAATCCCCCTACGTCAGGATCAGAGAAAGTCTGCGCAAGAGAGAGATAGAGAAAAGTAAGCAATATAGCTTCTCAGCCATCTGCCAATAGCGTCACTTGTATGAAATCAACTGGGCAAACCAACTGAGGAAGCATGTACCAGAAATTAAAAGACCCATTGTCCGCAGAAATCCGCAAACCAGCAAAAAATCTGCGATATATATTTAAATATGCTTACATATAAAATCCGCGATGGAGTGAAGCCGCGAAAGGCGAAGCGCGATATAGCGAGGGATCACTGTAATGCATATTCTTTCAATAAATATTATTTAATTTATTTTAATTTATGCATCATCGGTTTAGCAATAACGTGTAAACATTGAACATGTCATGTAAATATAAAGATGTAATGGGAACAATAAACCGCTACATCCCCATCATGTTCCTGGTATACATTTAAGTTTATGACATTTTTGTTTTTATTTCCACCATCATTATCATAATTAAATGTAGCTAAATGCAATTTTACCTATAGCAATTTATTGCAACAAATAATTATGATACTAACACTTTTTCTATGTTTTTAGGTAACTATAACTATTTTTACTTTGCTTGTAATCGAGGTAATGCCTATGTAATCATAAAAAAATTCCTCCACCGTTTCTGACCTCCCTAAGTGCGAATGTATCGCTTGAATATAAAGTTTGATTATGAATAGAAATAAATGATTGTGTATTGATATTATCAATTAGTTATAATGAGAAACAAACAGATATGATATTTTAGAAATATTGCACAGCTGGAAGTGGTTCTTATGACCTTTTCCTCTATCTCAATATACAAGAAAGTCGAGGGGAGCACACATTCCCTATTTTTAAATTTTTTTTCCTGGATGCTCATGGGAAAATACTTTACTGACCAGAGGTGCAAAGAAGCAGAGCTGGCACACAGACACAACTAGTGAGCTAGTTGGCCTGAATTGGGATGTTTATTGAAAAGCACCTTCTTAATTTAAGTGTCTTCTGCTGATACGTCTTTCTAGCCCAAACAGAACTCACACAGCTCCTCAGCCTCATTCTATATTGCATGTTGATTCTCATGGTGATCCTCTGTTAGCTACCATGCTGGCTTTGCACTACTTCTCACCTGCTTTTTTCTCTCTGGTCTGGGTGGCATGCGCTGTTTCCATTTGAATCTCCTGTCTACCAGATGCTCAACCCTGCCCATCCGTCCACATTGTAAGGCTAAAATTCAGACCTTGCTGGGTTTACATTACAAAGTCCCAGATGATCCAAAGTGAAGCCTTCAAGATGGCGTTATGGCATAAAGACTTACAAAATGAATGCATCACAAGTGGAGTGCATCAGCATCCACATGGAAATTAAGGGACTGCTGAGGCCTGGGGATGTTTCTTGACGTGGAAGTCAAGGTGGATTAAAAAAAAATAAAATCAGGAGTGGTCTCCCCTTGACTTTCTTGTATATTCATATATGGGGATTGGATAATAAAGTATCTATCTATCTATCTATCTATCTATCTATCTATCTATCTATCTATCTATCTATCTATCTATCTATCTATCTATCTATCTATCTATCTATCTATCTATCTATCTATCTATCTATCTATCTATCTATCTATCTATCTATCTATCTATCTATTTTAGGAGTAAACTGCAAGACGATGATTATATTTTTATATTATGTACATTAAAGAGCCATCAACAACAAATCAAATTAAATGAATAATATATTGAACAATTATATTATTGAATAAAACGGACTCTGCAGCTGCATGAATAAAAGGTAAAGTACCACTTCCAGTTAGCGGAAATATCCCAAAAGTTGAAAGAAATCTATGTTTTGTACCTAATACTTGAATGCAAATTTGGTTGACTAAAGTGAAAGCATATTCAAGTTATCATGTTGACACACACACACACACAGACACACACACACAGACGTAATTCCAAAAATTGTATTTTCGGATTCAGGGAGGTCTAAAATCTCGAAATCGAATTTTTGGACGATTACAATAATTTCCCTACGAGAAAGTAAATCAGACTCAGGGCGGTCTAAAATGTTGAGATTCATCATAAAACATAAGTAACATGATAGTTATAATTGGATACTAACCCTCACCTATTCTGTTTCTCTTCTCGGTACTCAAATGTGGCACTTGGTGCCACAGCCCACCTGCCAAGTTGTTTTGCCTGCCTAAGGTAAAGTCATCCCTGATGGAGGATCGCAGGAATCATGGGAAAGAGGGGTCCTTTCATCGGATTGGCTGGCCCAACACTGTTTCAGCCATAGAGTGGCCAAATGGGGGAGGCAGCTTGATGGATGAGGTCTCCAGGACTCTAAAAATATCCAAATCTTATTATGTGATATCATCTACTGTTAAATTCTGCTCCGTACTTCTAAAAATTTTTTTTTTTTTTTACTTCTAAAAAATTTTTGATTTTATACTGTATTGAGGATTTGTTCTGTTCTGTGTATTGTATTTTATTGACCCCCTTCTTTTGACACCCACTGCACGTCCAACCTACCTGGAAAGGGGTCTCTCTTTGAATGGCCTTTCCCGAGGTTTCTTCCATTATTCCCTACAAGGTTTTTTTTGGGGGGAGTTTTTCCTTGTCTTCTTAGAGAGTCAAGGCTGGGAGGCTGTCAAGAGGCAGGGCCTGTTAAAGCCCATTGCGGCACTTCTTGTGTGATTTTGGGCTATACAGTAATAAATTGTATTGTATTGTATATCCGGTAAACCAAACACGGGGGTGGGCGAGCAAAGCGAGCAGGGGGCGGAGCCCCCTAGTCTATCTCAATATTCTCATTTCTGTCACATCTAGCATCTTCTCCTACACTCCCTTCACTGCCCATGTCTCAGCTCCATACATCATTACAGGTCTTACAACTTAAAAAACGTATCTTTAACCTTCATCTTAACACTTCAATCACACAATACCCCTGATACCTTCTTTTAGTTATTCCATCCACAATGTACTCTGTGGGTTCTCTTTTCTCTGCATCTAGGTTTTCATCTTGGGCTACCATTGATTGTAGATATTACATTTTACATTTTTACATTTACAATAATTCCATTATTACATTTTACTGTTAAAGCCCATTGTGGCACTTCCTGTGTGATTTTGGGCTATACAAAAATAAACTGTATTGTATTGTATTGTATCAAAATCTCGACATCGAAATTTTGGACGATTCAAATAATTTCCCTATGAGAAAGTAAATCTGACTCAGGGAGGTCTAAAGCATCAAGATTCATCAAAATCCATCCACCCATCCATTATCCAACCCACTATATCCTAGCTACAGGGACACAGGGGTCTGTTGGAGCTAATCCCAGCCAACACAGGGCGCAAGGCAGGAAACAAACCCCAGGCAGGGCGCCAGCCCACCCTAGATTCATCAAAATCTCGACATTGAAATTTTGGATGATTCAAATAATTTCCCTATGAGAAAGTGAATTGGACTCAGGGAGGTCAAAAACGTTGAGATTCATCAAAATCTCGAAATGGAATTTTTGGAGGATTCCAATACTTTCCCTATACTTTGTATACAAGAAAGTCTGGGAGGTCTAAAATGTTGAGATTCATCAAAATCTCAATATCAAATAAATAGAAGATTACACTACTTTCCCTATACTTTGTATATGAGAAAGTAAAAAGAAAAAGAGTTCCATGTAGTCAGGAAGTTAGGTTGGAAGGAAAAGAGAAAGACTGCGAGTTTGAAAAAATTTCGAGAAACGGAGGAAGCAACTACTACAATCATACGAGATCTGAAAGGAAGTCGGACCGGGCGACCTGTGATAGGACTGTTTCATGAGGCCTTATCAGCAAGAAAGTTCTGGTAAGAACACTGACTAGGTGACAGTTTGAGAGCTACAAGCTTAGGGTCAGCAGTTAGTCTGAGATACGTGCATCTTTGGGAAGTGGGAGAAACGAAATCAGAGTATCCACGGAAAAGCATTTACAGCCATGGAGTGAAATACACAAAGTCATCAAAGAAGGTGTCCTGGCCAGGAGTCACATGCTGGACGCTGGACATGTTAGAAAGCAGCTGTAACCACCAAGTCGCAATTCTGACCCCTGGTGTATGCAGCGTGCTAAAATAAATATATGAGACTCGCATTAATTCATGCTTTCATTACCTGGGGAAAAAGTCTGGAACGAGTTAATGCTTTAATGCATTAAACATAATTATGCTGTGTTTGGAAGCAGCAGGTAAAGTTTGCTCTCTCTTAAGACTCTGTGTGCGAAAGAGACACAACAATTAATTATTGTCATTCGCATGTTGTAAACTGATGAAGGTGAAATTCATTAAAGTCAGTTTGCTGATTTGCCTAAAACTACTTAAGAGCATTAAGGAGACAGTTACCTCTTCAGAAATGCTACTTGTGGAAATTGCTGTACGCTGTATGCCAGTGTTTACTGTACATTTGTGCCAGGAATAAGATGGCAGCTTCAATAAAAAATATGCTAGAGTGACCAAAGATAAAAAAAAAGGTATTCATGAGACAAACATGATGTCCAGTGCCTGTAAACCGCGGCCACAAGGAAAACGAGCACAGCTTGTGCTGCTTCACTTTGCTCAAAAACCATAGAAATGCGATTTAAGCAGCTGATTAGATTCTTTTTCATCCAGAATAGTCACTGATGGCTCCACAAAGACCTTTCCTTTTACTCCCTGCTTATTGCCTGCCTCAGGCAATTATTTTTACTCTTGTCACTGCCAATTAGAGGAAAATCCATTATCCCAACATCTAACAAGCTGGTCTCATTTTCATTTCAGATAGAGCATCAACATGAGGTAGTGGTGGCAACCTGTAGTTCGAAATAAAGTGGATTAATTGCAATAAGGGACACAGGTGAGACACCTGACACTTATATAATTGATGGTGCTGCCACTAAATTATTTATTTATGATTAATTGATCATGGTTAGCTTTGAGAAGTATGAATTCCCAAAGCGTTACACTCAGCATGTTAATGAGCCAACTACAGCAGCCCTCGATATCGAAAACATTGGAGTTAAAAGGCAAAAGAAACACAGCAGATATTTACAGTATACTGTATTATGACATAGAGACTAGTATAATGATATCTATCTATCTATCTATCTATCTATCTATCTATCTATCTATCTATCTATCTATCTATCTATCTATCTATCTATCTATCTATCTATCGTGCCTTTCATATCTATCTATCTATCTATTGTAAGACACTAGGGGTCGCTGTTGCCCCTTTCAACCCAACAGACAGACACAGGATAAAAGACCAAGAAGTTGTTTAATTTCTTCTTTCTTCTTTGTATAGTGCCCTAAAACACCTGCACCACAATAAACAGGCAATAAATACAATAAATCACCAAAATTAATGACACTATTCTCTCCTCCACACCTCCCAGCAAGCTCTGTCCTACTCCTCGCGACTCTGGCTCGCTTGCTGGGCCTTCAGCAGTCCTTTATATAATTCTTGACTCGGCCATGCTTCTACTCTTCCGTCCATGTGACTTGCTAGCACTTCTGGGTCAAACGGAGAACTAGAGTCCTTTAATCACCCCGAAAGTACTTCAGGGCTCCTGTCCACATGACTTAGTAGTACTTCCGGGCTATGGATTAAGCATGGCTCCTCCGGTCCTCTCACAGCTCCTCTTGGTGGCCCTCATGGTACCCAACAGGGCTGAGAAATCGCATTCCAAGTCCCAGGATGGCCTGCAGAAATACGGGGCACCGTTACACTCCAGGGGACCTGCAATCTAGCATTTGGGAGGAGGCAGTGTTCTAGAAAAGCTGCCTTCCCCCATCCTTCCATCTCAGGGGTGTCCTGGCCGGGATGAGCTGCTGGCTGTCCGCCACACTATCTATCTATCTATCTATCTATCTATCTATCTATCTATCTATCTATCTATCTATCTATCTATCTATCTATCTATCTATCTATCTATCTATCTATCTATCTATCTATCTATCTATCTATCTATCTATCTATCTATCTATCTAATCCTGCCTACTATGCCAAATTCTATCTATCTATCTATCTATCTATCTATCTATCTATCTATCTATCTATCTATCTATCTATCTATCTATCTATCTATCTATCTATCTATCTATCTATCTATCTATCTATCTATCTATCTATCATAAGGTGCCTTTCATTTCTATCTATCTATCTATCTATCTATCTATCTATCTAAATATTCTTGATTCTTATAGAAATGGGTAAATAAGCAGGCATGCTTGATAGACAATTAGGTGGACCAAACATCCCCAATCCCTCCTGCCAGCCTAGGGTTCCATTTGGATTTTAACCAGCATTGGTTTAAAATCTAAATCTTCTCAATTAAATTAGAAATTTTGTAATTTTTACACCCTCTAATAGAGGTCCTCACAGGGCTGAATCATATTTGTAATTACTGAGCTTGAAATAGTCTAAAACGATACCCCTCATGCTTATGATTGAAATTTGTCATCTTTATCCTTCTGGGAGAGGCTCTTAGAGGGCTAGGAGCACTGGTAAAGAGTTAAATATCAAATGTGTGACCAGCAACCTCTAAATAGCATATAGCATTACTCCACATGCCTATTAACAATCCTCATTTTTTCATGGTTTTGTGAAAAGGAGTAACTTTGACCTCTCGTTTCCCATTAAGGGGTGAACCCCTGGGGTCGTTTCATGTGGCCTGCACAATTTCAGCTCTCAAACTGTATCCTTCACACAATATCTGAAAATAAAATCTATCTATCTACTACTGGTTCATATGATTTTCTATACAGAAAACTACCAGACAACATTAGAACATTAGAAAACTGCGATGAGTGAAGGCCACTCAGCCCATCAAGATCGCCCATCCCGTTCTCCTCGATTTTTCAAAATAACCTCAAGTTAGAAGGTTCCTAATTTCTGCTCTCCATAACACCTACTTAGTTATTTATTCCATGCGTTTCTGTTTCATAGCATGAAGAAAATCTTTTGTATGAAATCTAACTTTAATCCATCCATTTTCCCCCAGTTCTTGTTGCAGAATTTACTTTAAAATAACACCCTTAAAAATCGTTACTGTAAAATGAAGTAACATTCTGCTTCCTCACTCTCTGTCACTGTCTGTGTTGCTTTTGACCAACTATCTCCCTTCATGTCCATCTGAGCTCTCTGCGGATTTTCTTGTTTTCTTCCATCTCCCACAGTCAGGTGTGTTAGATTAACGGGTTGGTTATTGTGACCTGGGATTCCAGCATGTTATATTTTGACATTGAAAACTGAATGTCATGTTCTCCCTGTGCATGTTTGTTTTTTTTTCGTTGGGTTTATCTACTGCATCACATTAGATGGCAGCTCTAAATCGGACCAGTGTGTGTGTTTGCGTGTAAGGACCCTGTAATGAGTTAGTTCTCTCCTTGCACCCAGTGTTGCACAAGCTCCTTGTGATTCTGATCTAGATAAGTGGAGCAAATAATCAGTAAATGGCGTTTTTCAGGGATCTCTAGTTTTTATATCTCGCCATGTTGTGTTAATGCTGGTCTCCATCACAGGTTTCCTTATCAAAGAAAAGAATGGATTTCAAATTCTGAGATATGTGTTAATGCGCGCAGCTCATACATTTTCTCCTTCTATGACTCCAAGCCATTTGGTGAAGAATCTTGTTCCCGGTTAGGAGGACTCATCCCAAGCATTTTGTATTAGATACTAATTTGCAGTGTTCAGTATGCTTTTGCTGGATGTTCACCGCCATCATGGATGCCGAGTGCCGAGCCCAGCTAACAGATGGACAGAGCTGATCCACAGTTGAAGCTCCAGATGGCAAGTGACAGTGAGACAGCCAAAAAAAATGACTAGAAGACCACTGGTTTAACAAATAACTAGGAGCATCTGGTGGTGGCTTTTCCACACGTCTGTCGTGAACATTTCCAAGCATAAGAATGACGGCTCTCATCCTGCAAGACAGCTTGATTTAATGCCATTGAAAAGCGTTGAACTTCACCCATCCGTTCAAATAAAGAAGGAAATCAAATAACAATTTAAACTGCATATCTGAGTTGGGGGGCGAAGCAGGAGCTGGCAGAAGCCCATCCTAATTGGGATGCCAGTTTATCATAAGGCGTTCTCCATACATTCACAATGTGTGTGTTGGAACAGAAACGGTGATGCAGAGATGTTTATGCACAATGTGGATTCAGAAAGTATGCAGACCCCTTCACTTTTTAAACATTTTGTTATGCTGCAGTCTTATGCTTAAATCGTTTACATTCATTTTTTTCCCTCATCAAACAACCATTAAGACCCCAGAATTACAAAGATTGTTGGCATTTTTGCAAATTTAGTAAAAATTAAAAACTGAACTATCCCATTGACTCAAGTATTCAGACCCTTTACTCAACACTTTGTTGAAGCCCCTATGTCAGCGATTCCAGCCTGAAGTCTTCCTTGGTTTGACATGCCAGGACCTAAGGATTTTCTGCCGTTCTGCTCTGCAGATCCTCTCAAGCGCTGTCAGGCTGGATGGAGACCATCGGTGCACAGCTATTGTCAGAACTCTCCAGAAATGTCCCAATTGGGTTCAAGTCTGAGCTCTGGCTGGGCCACTCAGAGATATTCACAGAGATGTTCCTAAGCCTCTTCTGTGTGGTCTTTGCTTTGTGCTTAGGGTCATAGTCCTGTTGGAAAATGAACCTTCAGCCTAATCTTATGTGCAGAGGGCTCTGGAGCAGGCTTTCATTAAAGATAACTCCGTACTTTGCTTCATTCAGCCTTTACTCAACCCTGGCCTATCTCCTGGTGCCCAGCCCTGCGACATAATTCTACCACGACCATGCTTCACCTTTGGAATGATATTGTACAGGTGTTGAGTGGTACCTGGTTTTCTCTAGACATGATACTTAGAACTGAGGGGCAATTGTTCAGTCCTGGTTTCTTTACACCATGGAATCTTGTTTGTCACATCTTGAGAGTGTGAAGTAGAAGAAGACATAGAGAACACGATTAAAGGTTGGGGAAACCGTCCCCGTATAGTGTGTACAGCTCAGGCCAAGCAGTAGCGCTAAGGTACTGGTCGTAGGCATACAAAGTACACGTTCAGATCGTGAGACAGTTTCCAGAGGGAGTTTTTATGGGACGGAACCGGAAATAGTACAATCATGAAGGAAATTAGGGTGACGGAGGAGTGGGGTGATGAAGGTGACGTCAGCGTGGGGAGCCAGACAGGAGGACCAGACATGAAGTCTTCATGGGGGGACTGTAGACAGATGTGGAAGTGGGTGGTGAGTTGAGTTTACTTATTTGGTGAGTTTTAAGTTTTAAGTTGGCGAGTTGTCTGTTTACATTTTGTCGGGATTCGTTTCTTCGTTTTTCCCGCTGAAAAAGAGAGAAAGGCATTAGCGTGCTGTCCAGTAGTCCCCATCCTGCGGACTTCTGTGCTCTGTCGGGCCCATTAGCTGCCCCCAATTCGCGCGTGTGTGACAAGAGTCCTTCAAGTGGGCTTTCACGTGTCTTCGAGCCATTCTGCCTTAAAGCCCAGATTAGTAGGGTGTTACAGCATCAGGCCTGAGTCACAGATCTAAGAGTTCTGACAGAAGAAGTTGTCCATCTCGAAATTTCTTCCATCTCCACACAGTTTCTCTAAAGCTCAGATACATTAACCATCGGGTTTTTGGTCATGTCTCTTACCAAGGCCCTCGTTTCCCAGATTGTTCAGTTTCACTGTGCGGCCATCTCTAGGAAGAATCATGGTTGTTCCAAACCTCTTGCTCGCCATCTCTAGGAAGAATCATGGTTGTTCCAAACCTCTTGCTCGCCATTTCTAGGAAGAATCATGGTTGTTCCAAACCTCTTGCTCTTGGGAACCTTCAATGCTGTAGGAAAGTTTTAGCAGCCTTCCCCAGATCTTTGCCTCAACACCACCTTGCCTCCTATCCTATCTGTAGGATCTTCTATAGACAGGTGCATCCCTTTCCTAATCAGGTCCAGTCAACTGAATTGATCACAGGTGGATGCCAAACAAGCTGTAGAAACATCTCAGTGATGATCAATCGAATGTAATGCACCTCAGTCAGGTTTGGTAAATGATTAAATTGCCATATTAGAGATTTTGGAGTTTGGCTAAGGCCTAGTCCACATGTACCCAAGTATTTTTTAAAACTGGGTTTTTCTCCTTCATTCTTAAAAAAAATGCTGTCCACACATGCAAAATTCCACTGTCAAGAGGTCCCAACTGCACTGTAATTATTCCACACGCTTGCCTTACTCTTTTAGAAACGACCTGTCTGACCCAAAGGGGGTTGCCATTTTGTGTAATCTCCCCCTCGTCTGCAAAATAGTAGAGTGTGCAGGCAATGTTCTTGACAACTCTGACAGGCAATCTCATTACAGTTGTCGTTCCTTCAATGTGCAGGTGAAGCAGCTCACTTAAAGACACCCACGATGTCCTTGACAAACGAAAATTCTCTTACCATTCTTCAGCAACAACCACTTTGCTCTCAAAGTTGTCCCACCAACTAGATGCCCGACCATGGTCTCGTCCAAAAGCTGCTGTGACAAAGTGTATCCTCCTTCATGATGAAAAATAAAGAACGCAATGGACAAGCTTCCTCCTGCCTGGTTCCTGAACCAAAGAGGTCCAAGTTGAGGACAAGATTTCTTTCTTTCACAATTTAATTTCTACCACACACCCAAAATCCTACCGATTTTTTGGGGGGAACATTTTTCTGAAAGTGCTGGATTATCCGCTGATAGAACCGTTGACGGGTTGGCGAACCTTCGACCCATCTTTGCTGTTTCACGTCACCTTGTAATTTCAAATTGTCCCATTTTTTATTCACCTTAAACTACCGCGGTCCCAACTTTTCTGGAATGATTTGCAGAATAAATCTTCAAAAAATACTTGCAGGTGATAAGGTAAAACATAAAATGTCTTTTACTGTTTATATTTGAATACAAATCAAAGTACATTTATACGAGGGGTGTTCAAAATGTTTCCGCACTTTTCTTAACTCTATTTATTAAGAATTTCAAAAACAAATTACATCACTTTTCTACATAGTGTCACAAATGGCCGGGATCCTTACCCAGCTGGGACACCTCTTTGCTGGAAGGACTGGGGGAGCAAGCCTGGTCAGGCCTTTACCTCCCCCAGAATGCCAGATGGCAGTCCCCTGGCTGACAGCAGTGCCTCGGACTCCCGCAGGATTTCATGGGAGATGGAGTTAGATACAGCCCTGTTGGGATCCAGATGTGCCGCCAGGGGGTGCTGCAGCTGTTTCTTGAGCCTGTGTGGGCGGTTCTTCTGCCACACCTGGAAGTGCAGCCGGAAGTGGGGCAACGAGCTCCTGGAGCACTTCCCGGTGCCCTATATAAGGGGCCAGCGGACAGTACTCGGTGAGCCAGAGTCGGGAGGTAGGAGAAGAAAGAATTGTGTTTGGTGCTTTGGATGGTGTTGTGCCTGTAGGAAATGAGGAAGGCGTTTCCCACGAGGTGAAGGTTTTTATAAGTATGCCTCCTGCGTCTGTCTGTGTTGAGTTGGGTGGCTGCTATGCCCCCTAGTGGTTCTGTCACGATAGTCACCTTCCTTTGTTATGCAATTTTCCCAGGCACATGACCCTATCAGAAATGACCAATTACTATTCTTCCTGCCTTCACCGTTTCCAACGAAAATATCAAAATACGGAAACTTTTTGAACGTCCCTCGTAAATCACTCCTTTTTGTATTTATTAGCATTTTTCTTCCTGTCCCAACACTTCTGCAATTGGAGTTGTGTTTATACACTGTCACAAACTCCACACAGTGCCATAGCAAGGTTTGGGGCAGCCACCCATATAATTGGTATCCTGGCTGCAAAGTCGAAAAATGTCCAAAACAGAACTGAGGGATTAGGGGAAAGGTGGAGGCTTTTAAAGGGGAAGACAAGAAGTGAGGTCAAAGGGGTCGGGCTCACAAGGGTCTTCAACCATAGGCTCGAGCCCAAACATGACATCAAAGGGGCCGGAGCCGGCAAGATCTTCTTCCATAGGTTCGGACCCGGGAGTGACGTCAAGAGGGCCAGGTGAGATCTCCCGTGAATGGTCTGCAGAAAAGGGAGAAAGAGTCAGTGCACTCTGCCACATCCTGGTCTGGTTCGGAATTGCCCTTACTCAAGCCCTTTAGCTGCCTCCCATGCGCACGTGTGTGACAACACTTACTATCTTTTTATACAGTATTTATTGAATTGTTACCTCCATGATGTTGTGCCTAATTTACACTATGAAAATAGAGATGAACCACTGAAACATTAGATGTTGGAGCTGACAGAGTCCCCCCTTAGTCTAAACAGACCCTCAGTATCAGTATTCATTGATTGATCCTGAATCCTGCTGTCTCATTTCCCCTCTACTGCTGCTGAGAAATTGCATTTTGTGGTGCCTTGTTTTGTATGAATTAAAATACAAATTCAAAAATCCCTTCTATCAGAGCACTGTCATCGTTTCCTCGCTCGTGTACAGTCATCTACACAAGTTTCATGCAAAGTGACAGGATTATGAAGTTCAACGGCAATTTGATTGCAGATCCTCTGGAAACTTGGCATGGACTTGTCATATTTTACATGCATTTGCACAGAAGATTACACAAACCTCACAGACTGCCGGCTGTTACATCATAAATAGTCAATGAAGCACTGCAGTGTACTTAAAGCTGTTCTTCTCTGGAATGTCTGCCCAAAACTGGCATTTAAATTGTAATTAGATGATCCGAATGTCGGATCATCCAAAATGAGAGCATACTGTTAGTAAGTGAAGACACAGGGTGTCAATGATGTGACTTAGTAGTTAAGGCGCAGGGCTGGGAACCAGGAGGCTGCCAGTGCAATTTCACATCCATTAGGTCAATGTGTGACTCTCAAGGAGTCTACTCAAGCCTGTCAAGGGTCCTGTTGTGGGAATAAGAAAAAAATACAATCATTTCAAAAATAATTGGTGTACTTCAGGGTAAACATCCTAAAGAATGTACAGTGCATCCGGAAAGTATTCACAGCGCATCACTTTTTGCACATTTTGTTATATTACAGCCTTATTCCAAAATGGATTAAATTCATTTTTTTCCTCAGAATTCTACACACAACACCCCATAATGACAACGTGAAAAAAGTTTACTTGAGGTTTTTGCAAATTTATTAAAAATAAAAAAACTGAGAAATCCCATGTCCATAAGTATTCACAGCCTTTGCTCAATACTTTGTCGATGCACCTTTGGCAGCAATTACAGCCTCAAGTCTTGTTGAATATGATGCCACAAGCTTGGCACACCTATCCTTGGCCAGTTTCGCCAATTCCACTTTGCAGAACCTCTCAAGCTCCATCAGGTTGGATGGGAAGCGTCGGTGCACAGCCATTTTAAGATCTCTCCAGAGATGTTCAATCAGATTCAAGTCTGGGCTCTGGCTGGGCCACTCAAGGACATTCACAGAGTTGTCCTGAAGCCACTCCTTTGATATCTTGGCTGTGTGCTTAGGGTCGTTGTGCTGCTGAAAGATGAACCGTCGCCCCAGTCTGAGGTCAAGAGCGCTCTGGAGCAGGTTTTCATCCAGGATGTCTCTGTACATTGCTGCAGTCATCTTTCCCTTTATCCTGACTAGTCTCCCAGTTCCTGCCGCTGAAAAACATCCCCATAGCATGATGCTGCCACCACCATGCTTCACTGTAGGGATGGTATTGGCCTGGTGATGAGCAGTGCCTGGTTTCCTCCAAATGTGACGCCTGGCATTCACACTAAAGAGTTCAATCTTTGTCTCATCAGACCAGAGAATTTTCTTTCTCATGGTCTGAGAGTCCTTCAGGTGCCTTTTAGCAAACACCAGGCGGGCTGCCATGTGCCTTTTACTAAGGAGTGGCTTCCGTCTGGCCACTCTACCATACAGGCCTGATTGGTGGATTGCTGCAGAGATGGTTGTCCTTCTGGAAGGTTCTCCTCTCTCCACAGAGGATCTCTGGAGCTCTGACAGAGTGACCATCGGGTTCTTGGTCACCTCCCTGACTAAGGCCCTTCGCCTCTGATCGCTCAGTTTAGATGGCCGGCCAGCTGTAGGAAGAGTCCTGGTGGTTTCGAACCTCTTCCACTTACGGATGATGGAGGCCACTGTGCTCATTGGGACCTTCAAAGCAGCAGAAATTTTTCTGTAACCTTCCCCAGATTTGTGCCTCGAGACAATCCTGTCTCGGAGGTCTACAGACAATTCCTTTGACTTCATGCTTGGTTTGTGCTCTGACATGAACTGTCAACTGTGGGACCTTCTATAGACAGGTGTGTGCCTTTCCAAATCCTGTCCAACCAATTGAATTTACCACAGGTGGACTCCAATTAAGCTGTAGAAACATCTCAAGGATGATCAGGGGAAACATTATGCACCTGAGCTCAATTTTGAGCTTCATGGCTAAGGCTGTGAATACTTATGTACATGTGATTTCTCAGTTTTTTATTTTTAACAAATTTGCAAAAACCTCAAGTAAACTTTTTTCACGTTGTCATTATGGGGTGTTGTGTGTAGAATTCTGAAGAAAAAAATTAATTTAATCCATTTTGGAATAAGGCTGTAACATAACAAAATGTGGAAAAAGTGATGGGCTGTGAATACTTTCCGGAGGCACTGTAATGCAGTAAAATGAGATTAAATGCAATGGATTCAGAAATCTTAATATATAAAGCAGAGTCGATGTATGTGTGTGTGTATGTATGTATGTTTGTTTGTCTGCAATACAAATCTGCACCGGGCATCCAATCGCCACTAAACTGGGGATGGGGCTCCTTTGTGACCAGGAGGAGGTCATGGGGTATATTTGGTTGGGAAAAATGTTCGTGGTGAAGCGCAGGGCACCTTTTCACCGACACAATGTTCAGCACACGTCCCCGTACTTATCATCGACAAGATGGCCGCACGTCGCAACAGACGTTAACGGCGGAGCCATCTAGCGGCATGTTTGGTCCCTGTGCATCGCTCTTTACCAATGTTTCTTTAAACTGCCAACAGATGGAGGAAGTGTCCAAGTATGAGAAGGCCGACTGCTTTCATCGGGTGAAGAGGAACTGCCATATGGATGTAAAACATGAACGACCCAGTGAACGTGACTGACTTTCCGTATTTGTGGTGCTATTTGCTGACTTTCCGACTCACAGTACGATTTCAGTCTTGGTCTTTCTGACTGACTGGTGCTATATGTTCGCTTTCCGACTTATTGTAAATAACGTACATTCATCTCACTGTGATGCTTATTCCGTACGTAATACCATGTGACACGTTATAATTGTCCTGCTTTTTGCTAATATATCCATGCCACCGAAAAAAACACGTAAAATTAGAAAGTCTACTTCCGATGCCAAAAAAAGTCTATTTCAAGGGCGTCTGAAACATTGCACAAGACATGAAGATGTTTTCATACCAAGAATTCCGCTGATTCTGAATGATTTACCCTTTGATTTCAAACTGCTACAATTTCATGTTCGTTTGGCTTTTGCTGTGTCAATTAATAAGGCTCAAGGGCAATCACTGCAAGTTAAACGCATCAATTTGGAAAATCCATGCTTTTCACACGGACAGCTATACGCAGCATGTTCTACAGTGGCAAACAGTTCAGCTATTAAACTATTTATCGGGTGAAGCAAAATTAGCAATTTTAAAGAGTCGAAATAATAAACAATCTGGGATAAATGTACGCTCCAGAATAATAATGGAATATACGTATTATAAATTGATGAATACATTCGATTTATTTAAAAATGTGTGGGGGATTAAAGGGATGCTTTGCTCAATTGATGATGGAGAACTAAAAATGAATGTATGAGACATTATTGAAGTTTTCTTTTTTTTTGGTTTTATGTTTTCTTAGAATGATGTAAAATAGACGAACTAATCGAACGGTGTAACATCATACTAGGGTGTGGCGAAACTAGTGTCCAGAAGGGGCTAGCAGCTCCTGCGGAACCCAACAGGGCTGCACCAAACTCCAACCCCAATAAAGCCCTGTGGGAGTCCGAGGCACAGCTGCAACCCAGGGAGGCTGCCATCTAGTGTCCAGGGGGAGGTATTGGGTTTCCCATGCTTGCTTCTCTGGAACGTACAGTATGCTGCAGGGGCATCCCAGCCGGGCATTGGCCCCGGTCACCCGTCACAATGGTTACTGCTGACATCAGCTGACTGACATGCCCAATCGCATTCAGGCACTGCTGCAGGCCCGCCTCCAGGAATGTACTGATGCTAGAGGTAGGTGGGTCTACAGATCTTTGTTGGATGATCATGGCACCAGGCAGCAGAAGGTATAGGCAACAGCCAATGAGTGTGTATAACTCAAGATCTGGACATGTTAGGCAAATTCTGTGTTAATATTTGGAATCTGCTTACTCAATCTATATTCTATATATATAAAAGTCAATGTGTGTATGTATGTATGTTCCAGCATCACGTCTGAATGGCTGGAGCAATTTTCATGAAATTTGGTACACATGTTTCTCAATGGTTGACTAAAAATACTGTAGGGTGAAATCAACCCTAACCCATCCCCTTCTGGGTAGGGTGGGAGGTGATCTTACGGTCTTGTATGCATGTTATCATTCAGTTGACACTCAGAACGACCACCAGAGGGCGAACTGGAGGTGACTGCCAGCATTCTTTATGTTTGAGCAACACCACCGCGCCAGCCTGTTGCTTTTGAAATTAAATAGAGTTTTACGCGTGCAAGTGCGTGTGTCTGTGTGAAACACGGAGTCGAGGTAAGGGTTCCAGCTCCGAGGATACACAAGTGAGGCCAGCACACCGGCAAAAGGAAACCTCCTAAGAAAGACAGTCGCTTAGCTGCTAATGCACAAATGATGCGAGCACGTCAGAAACACAAATCCTCATAGCAGAGAGATGTTCTGACGATTTCAATACTTTCTAGGGTCACAGTTAGTATATAGCGGGCGACTGCCAGCATTCTTTATGTTTGAGCACCACCACCGCGCCCCTGTTGCTTTTCACATTAAATAGAGTTGGCTGGTTCTGAGCGTCAACTGGATGATAACATACATACAAGACCGCAAGACAAGCACATTAGTAGGGATGGGAATTGATAAGATTTTCACGATTCCGATTCCATTTTCGATTCTGTTTAACAATTCGATTCTTTATCGATTCTACTATCGATTCTTATTTTTAAAAAAGGAGAACACACGGGTCGATTAGCTTAGAACTTTGTTTTATATCTTTGAACAAGATAGACATTTAGGAGTAGCATGACCTTACAAACCCAACAGTGAGATCTTAAGAGATCCACAGCCTACGGCTCCTCGATGGGGTGCCACGGGGTTCCCAGAAAAAAATGTGTAAATGTAAAATAATAATAAAATAAATATTCTTCTGTAGCAACAACAAAGTATAACATAAATTATTCTGTGGCAATTACACAAGAATGTCCAGTAACATTTACACTCTCCTTTTTAAAAGTATATATGAGCTGAGCACTCAAAAATAAAACTACATCAGCCAGCAACAAATACAATCAACTCAAGTCCAATGGAACTGTGCACAGTGCAATTCTGCAACCATCAACTATTTTGACAGCTACATCCATGTTGGCCGCATTATCAACAGTGGCTGCCACAACCTTGTCTTTGATACCGTACTCCTCCAAGATCTCATCAGTCTCCTCTGCTACAGCCGTCCCTGTCTGCGCCTGGTACACTGGTTTGGTTTTGAGGACTTTTTCTTGAGCCTGGCCATTCCTGACATAATGCAGCGTTACTGTGAGGTAATGATCTTGACTAAAACTTGCCCATCCATCTGCAGTGACGGCTGCCTTCAACACGTTTCAGCTCAGAAATGAAAACGGATGAAACATCCGGTAAGAGGAGAACACGCTAATTTGACATTCTCTGACTTAGCCTACAATTAAACACATTCACTTACCGAAAATCGGGGGCATCTACTGTGGCAAATGGGTGCAAGCCTTTTACCACAAACTGCGGTGACATTCGTCTATCCTGGCCTGTGTCATTTTACTTTTCCCCGCCTCTGTGAAAGGAGAAGCTACCGGTAGACTGCAGCGAGAACTGCCAGCATCTGAGCCAGCCAGACTCTGTCTGTCTCTCTCGTCATGGTCATCTAAATGCAATGCACAGTAATAGCAGGTTTTGCAATAAGGCAAATTGTGCTAACATAATATGCAATGTTAGTTGATTAGTTACCTGCCGTATTAACGGGAAGAGGACGTGCAAACGTTACCGCTGCTGCTGGGTTGAGATTCACTAGTCCGGAGCGGATCAAAAACACAACATTCATTTAAGGTTATCGCGTGTTTTGTGTGCAAATGCTTTTGCATATTCGTAGTGTTTCCTCCCTTTGATGAAATATCTACTTTGCAAGTATTGCAAGTTGCCCTGTTGTCATCCTTTCTTGTAAAGTATAACCAAACTTTTGAGCATTTGTGCCGCTTAGACGCCATGTTTCCTTCTGGGTAAATGACGCTACGCAACGCGGTGACGTCATTCGAGGCGACTGGAATCGATAGGGGAATCGTTTGCAAAAATGGCAAACAATTCCAAGGAATTGAAACAGTGGGAACCGGTTCTCAACAAGAACCGGTTTTCGATTCCCATCCCTACACATTAGTGAGTCTTTATTGTTTGTTAATTTATTTTTTCTTTTTAAAGTTGTGTTTTTTTTAATTATGTAATTTATTTTTATTTTTATAGTTCTTCATGTTTGAGCACCACTACCGCGCCCCTGTAGCTTTTCACATTAAATAGAGTTGGCCGGTTCTGAGCGTCAACTGGATGATAACATACATACAAGACCACAAGACAAGCACATTAGTGAGTCTTTATTGTTTGTTAATTTATTTTTTCTTTTTAAAGTTTTTTTTTTTTTAATTATGTTTTTCTCAAACAATTAAAAAAAAACACTTTATTTTCCTCCTGGGCAACACTGGGTATTTCAGCTAGTTTATTACAAAACCTGTGTTTTAAGCACCTTGAACATGGAAAAGGAGCTATATAAATAAAATGTTGTGACTGATGATCAGGACCATTATCTGGCAGGGAGGACCCAGGGAGAGAACCTCTTTGGGACAGTATCCTCCTTGAGACGCTAGAGGGCATCCCCCACCCTGGGTTGCTACTGCACAACAGGGCATGCTGGGAGTTGTAGTTTGGAGCAGCCCTGTTGGGCTCCAGGGAGTGTTGCAGCTACAGCTGATCCATTTTGGGGCACACCCGGAAGTGCAGCCGGAAGAAGGTCATGAAACACTTGGGACACTTCTGGGCGCACTATAAAAGGAGCTGCTTGACCGTCAGTTAGCCAGTCGGGAGTCGGGAGGTGGAGGACAAAGCTTGCAAGGAGGAGTGGTTGGTGACAGAGGGAGAGAGAGAAAGAAAAGGAGTGCGTTATATTAGTTGGTGCTTGTGTACTGTGCTGTGAAGTGGGGAGCAAGAGAAAAAATGTTATCCAACCTGAATAAAAGGTCTGCTATTAGGAAAGACTTGTGTGTTGTCGGGGTTTGGGGAGTGGTATCACCCCTGGTGGTCCACAATGTATTATTATAATTACTACTAGGGGGCTTTGCCACCTGCTCGCCTCGCTCGATCTGCATTTCACGTGGCGCACTTCTCTCATATCACCTATGTCCATATATTCAATCTCTTTTCGCTTTTAATATCGCATTGAATTTTGATTCCATGTTTGGAATTACATCGTGACAACGCACCATATAACTGCCCATGAATGAATATCGTTACTTTTTCTCTTCAAGAAATGTGTCTGACGTAACCACGCAGGACTTTTCCAAATCTCTTTGCATTAGCTCTTGTCTCGTGGGGCTTCCGGCCCCGGGTGTGGTTACATCGCTAGGCACGAAGACTCGTGAAAGTGTCTCTGAGACAATCACGTCTCATCTTCTTCCAAGATTTTTTTTTTATAATAGAGAAATTATTATTATGAATTCCCCCCAGTAGCAATATGTTCATTTTCCAGTGATGAGTGGCATACAGCTAGTCAGAGCCCTCATTCAGTTTCAAATGGCTTGTTTACTTCAATCCCTCCAGTCAGAGTCTCGATGAAGCACCGGAGGGTCTTTGTACTGCACTAATAATAATTAATAATCATTTTTTTAATAATTAATAATAATTTTTTGCATTTATATTGTGCTTTTCTCACTACTCAAAGCACTCAGCAATTGCAGGTTAAGGGCCTCGCTTAAGGGCCCAACAGAGCAGAGTCCCTATTGGCATTTACGGGATTCGAACTGGCAAACTTCCGATTGCTATCTATTATATAGTGCCTTTCACATTTATCTATCTATCTATCTATCTATTTATCTATTCATCATAAGGTGCCTTTCATTTCTATCTATCTATCTATCTATCTATCTATCTATCTATCTATCTATCTATCTATCTATCTATCTATCTATCTATCAATCAAAAGGTGCCTTTCATTTCTATCTATCTATCTATCTATGTATCTATTCATCATAAGGTGCCTTTCATTTCTATCTATCTATCTATGTATCTATTCATCATAAGGTGCCTTTCATTTCTATCTATCTATCTATCTATCAATCAAAAGGTGCCTTTCATTTCTATCTATCTATCTATCTATCTATCTATCTATCTATCTATCTATCTATCTATCTATCTATCTATCTATCTATCTATCTATCTATCTATCTATCTATCAATCAAAAGGTGCCTTTCATTTCTATCTATCTATCTATCTATTCATCATAAGGTGCCTTTCATTTCTATCTATCTATCTATCTATCTATTCATCATAAGGTGCCTTTCATTTCTATCTATCTATCATAAGGTGCCTTTCATTTCTATCTATCTATCTATCATAAGGTGCCTTTCATTTCTATCTATCTATCTATCTAAGGTGCCTTTCATTTCTATCTATCTATCTATCTATCAAAAGGTGCCTTTCATTTCTATCTATCTATCTATCAATCAAAAGGTGCCTTCCATTTCTATCTATCTATCTATCTATCTATCTATTCATCATAAGGTGCCTTTCATTTCTATCTATCTATCTATCTATCTATCTATCTATCTATCTATCTATCTATCTATCTATCTATCTATCTATCTATCTATCTATCTATCTATCTATCTATCTATCTATCTATTCATCATAAGGTGCCTTTCATTTCTATCTATCTATCTATCTATCTATCTATCTATCTATCTATCTATCTATCTATCTATCTATCTATCTATCTATCTATCTATCTATCTATCTATCTATCTATCTATCTATCTATCTATCTATCTATCTATCTATCATAAGGTGCCTTTCATTTCTATCTATCTATCTATCTATCTATCTATCTATCTATCTATCTATCTATCTATCTATCTATCTATCTATCTATCTATCTATCTATCTATCTATCTATCTATCTATCTATCAATCATAAGGTGCCTTTCATTTCTATCTATCTATCTATCTATCTATCTATCTATCTATCTATCTATCTATCTATCTATCTATCTATCTATCTATCTATCTATCTATCTATCTATCTATCTATCTATCTATCTATCTATCTATCTATCTATCAATCATAAGGTGCCTTTCATTTCTATCTATCTATCTATCTATCTATCTATCTATCTATCTATCTATCTATCTATCTATCTATCTATCTATCTATCTATCTATCTATCTATCTATCTATCTATCTATCTATCTATCTATCTATGTTTTTATTACATTATTTTGCATTTCTATAACGCTTTTCTCACTACTCAAAGCGCTCAACAATTGCAGGTTAAGGGTCTTGCTCAAGGGCCCAACAGAGCAGAGTCCCTGTTGGCATTTACGGGATTCGAACAGGCAACCTTCCAATTGCCAGTGCATATCCCTAGCCTCAGAGCCACTACCAGACAATAGGATGCCTATGTAGTTTTCTGAAGAGTGATAAAGTGATAATATCATTACATTTACTACTGGCATACCCTTAGAAGAGGAGCACCGTCTAGTATGAGTATTAAAGGCCGTATTAGACGTACGCAAAAACAGATTACAAACATCGTTATATAAACACTGTAAAGATCGCAGATGTCAAGTGGCAGCCTTGGTAAGCGTCCACGTGAAATGCAAACAAATGGGAAGAAGAAAATCAAGACTAAACAGAAAGGTTTGTTTGCAGCGAGGGGTCCTAAAAAAAAAACTTTAACCTTCCTTTAATGGATTTCATAAATACAACGGTATGAAAACATTTTTTTTTTTTGGTATTTTTCATTCCTTTTCATGTGGTGTGGTCGTGTGCTCCATTTAATTAAAAAAATGGATACTATTCAGTTAATTTCTATAATATTTGAATATGAAAAGTATACGCCGCACAAAGCTCTATTGTGTTTCATGTGTATTGAAATCATTCAGCCTTTATAGAAATGCCAACAGCAATTTATTTTTCGCAGAGATGACCCACATCACGCGTGCTCTGAATACGCTCATAGCTATTCTTCCTAGGAAAATTCATATTTTGATCGACCCCTATTTTTTAAAACTAGAATCCTACAGCACCTTTGCAATAAGAGGCTAGTTTAAAAAGATAAAAGCGAATGAATGGCTCATTTGAAAGCATATGTCATGGTAACCAGGCCTTTCAAAGCTTTGCAATGCCCCACTTCGTCTGCTTGGATTCTTTTATCCACAGGTCTTTTCCAGGATGATTACTGTGATAGAAAACAAGATAGTGAGTGCTTTTGTAAGTAAAGTGTTTTTTATGAAAAATACACTGTGTTGACAATGCTAGCTGTCGGAGACGGGGTGCTTCTTTGGAATAAAAATGCTTCTTTTATGAAAAAAGTTTCAGTTCTTTTAGACAAACATTTAAATATTGATATAATTTCCAATACTAAACATTCCCAAATGCAAGTTACATTCTAAAGCAAATTCATTGACATAAAAAGCAGGGGAGGACAATTAACTGCTGCTTCCTTGATGGCTGTTTCAAGCAATAAAAAGAGGTAAGCATGAGACTTGTGTATTATCTGCATGGTGCAGATCTCACCGCTGCCACCCTATGTAACTCCCTTAATACAGTCATTTGAAAAAGTTTGGGAACCCCTCTCAGCCTGCATAATCATTGACTCTCCTTTCAACAAAAAAAGATAACAGTGGTCTGTCTTTAATTTCCTAGGAACATCGGAGTACTGCGGTGTTTTCCAAACAAAGATTTTTAGTGACGCAGTATTTAGTTGTATGAAATTAAATCAAATGTGAAAAACTGGCTGTGCATAAATGTGGGTCCCCTTGTCATTGTGCTGACTTGAATGCCTGTCACTGCTCAATGCTGATTACTTGTAACACCAAATTGGTGTAATTAGCTTGCTAAGCCTTCATAGACAGGGGTGTCCTATCATGAGATATAAAGGTATTTAAGGTGGTCAATTACAAGTTGTGCTTCCTTCCCTTTGACTCTCCTCTGAAGAGTGACAGCATGGGATCATCAAAGCAGCTCTCCAAAGATCTGAAAACAAAGATTGTTCAGTCTCCTGGTTTAGGGGAAGGCTACAAAAAGCCATCTCAGAGGTTTAAACTGTCAGTTTCAACTGTAAGGAATGGAATCAGGAAATGGAAGGGCACAGGCACAGTTGCTGTTAAACCCAGCAGGACTGGCAGGCCAAGAAAAATCCAGGAGCGGCATATGTGCAGGATTGTGAGAATGGTTACAGACAACCCACAGATCACCTCCAAAGACCTGCAAGAACCTCTCGCTGCAGATGGTGTATCTGTACATCGTTCTGCAATTCTGCACATTTTGCACAAAGAACATCTGTATGGCAGGGTGATGAGAAAGAAGCCCTTTCTGCACTCACGCCACAAACAAAGTCGCTTGTTGTATGCCAATGCTCACTTAGACAAGCCAGATTCATTTTGGAACAAAGTGCTTTGGAGTGATGAGACAAAAATTGAGTTATTTGGTCAAAACAAAAAGCGCTTTGCATGGCGGAAGAAGAACACCGCATTCCAAGAAAAACACCTGCTACCTGCTGTCAAATTTGGTAGGGGTTCCATCATGCTGTGGGGCTGTGTGGCTAGTTCAGGGACTGGGGCCCTTGTTAAAGTCGAGGGTCAGATGAATTCAGCCCAATATCAACACATTCTTCAGGATAATGTTCAAGCATCAGTCACAAATTTGAAGTTACGCAGGGGTTGGATATTCCAACAAGACAATGACCCAAAACACAATTGGAAATCTACAAAGGCATTCATGCAGAGGGAGAAGTACAATGTTCTGGAATGGCCGTCACAGTCCCCTGACCTGATTTGATGATTTGAAGCAGGTTGTCCATGCTCGGCAGCCATCAAATTGAACTGAACTGGAGAGATTTTGTATGGAAGAAAGGTCACAAATACCTCAATCCAGAATCCAGACACTCATCAGAGGCTGTAGGAGGACAGCGTCTAGAGGCTGTTAGATTAGCAAAAGGAGGCTCAACTAAGTATTGATGTCATATCTCTGTTGGGGTGCCCACATTTTTGCACCTGTCTAATTTGGTTATGATGCATATTGCATATTTTCTGTTAATCCAATAAACTTAATGCCACTGCTGAAATCCTACTGTTTCCATAGGGCATGTCGTATATTAAAAGGAAGTTGCTACTTTGAAAGCTCAGCAAATGAGAAACAAAAATCCTAAAGAATTAAGAGGGGTTCACAAACTTTTTCTTATGAATGTATGATAGACTGCACCAGGATGGAGAAAATGTATAGTGCTATGAAAAAAAACATTTGCCTCAAATTGAAGTGCTCAGTTCCAAAATCAGCTAAGTAAAAAAGATAAATTTTGGAGATAAATAGGAAAACCTGGGTCCGTAAGCAGATTTTGAAACTAAATCCCTAAAACTATAGCGCTACACTGTTGTAATTAGCAGGTTTTGAAGCTCAAACATATTTTCGGGGCATGACCAACTGCATGAAAAGTCACAATCATGTGTTAACTAAATTTTACCAAAAGGTGTAATTAGCAGATTTTGGAACTCACATCTTCAATTAGAGGAGGCCATTCAGTCCACCTGTGACTTGTCTCTTTAACTAATAGCTAAGCTGTCCCAAAATCTCATCCAGATTCTTCTTAAAGGTTGTGAAGGTTTAGGCTTCGATTCAATAAGTTTGTTCCAGATTTTCATAACTCATAAGCCAGTGTGTTTAGCTCTTTTATCTTGTGGGAGGATGAAGTGCCATCCACTGAGTTTGGAGACATTGACTGGAACTCGAGCAGATCAGTGTCATCTCTTTCCCTCAACCCTGTTTAGTCTCTGAGTCCTCTATCACTAAAAAACAAACCCTAGAGTGTGAAGTTGCAACCACCATACTTCATTGCTCAGACAGTATTGCACAAGTGAGTAGCGGTGCGTGGTTTCCTCCAGACATGCCACTTAGACGTGGGGACGAAAAATTCAACCCGGAAGTGCTTCTGCTGTTCTGCCCATGTGATCTGCAAGCACTTCTGGGTTAGGCGCAAACCTCATGCCATACGGCTCCTCCATTTTCACAGCAACCATTAACACCCCCCATAACCCAAGAGGGCTGGGATACAGAACTTCAGGTCCCATGGTTCCCTGTGGGAACCTGCTGCAATCCAGGGAAGCAGCCATCTAGCGTTCTGGGAGGGGCAGTGCCCAAAAGAAGCTGCCTTCCCCCATCCTTCCATTTCTTGGGGGTCATGGCCAGGTTGGGTTGCTGGCTATCCCTTACAACTTCTATAAAAAGCCAGATGCCCTCTTTGGAATAAATGAAGTTCTAATGTTTTAAATACAGTTAATGACTGCAACAGTGGGTATCTGTGACAGCAACCAAATCAGATGCAGGTCAGGAACCAATCAGGGTTGAGGTCAATTCAGGAATGAACTCAATACAGTGGAACCTCGGTTTGCGAGCATAATTCGTTCTGGAAACGTGCTCGTAGTCCAAAGCACTCGTATATCAAAGTGAATTTCCCCATAAGAAATAATGGAAACTCAGATGATTTGTTCCGCAACCCAAAACTATTCATATAAAAATGATTAATACAAAATATAAAGTAAAAATACATAAAACAAATTAACTTGCACTTTACCTTTGAAAAGAATCATGGCTGGTGTGAGTGAGTTTATAAACTCTTGTGGGGATCCACCCAACGGGACGACACACGGAAGAGCGTCCCAAAGCAATCGCAGTCTCCCAGCGCTGTAGCAGTTCGCCGTAAAAGCGAATCCGAAAAGATCGCGGACATGTTATAAGCGCCTGCCGTCATTGGGTGATACAAGGGACATGATAAATGTGCAGGTCCCTGGATGACTACTGTGTCTGTGTATAAATAACTGCGCTGTTGCTGTTTCAAGCTGAATAAAGCTTGTGTTGCAAAAGTACTGTGTCACGGATGAGCGGGGACACTGCCCGGCCGGGACGCCTGGACAGTCCCCGAGTTGGACGATACTTCTCCTCAGCCACGAGAGGGCAAACCGCCCGGGCCTAATTGGGGGCCACAGGAATGGAGCCAGGACACTCACCACTATGAGAAGACGTGGCCACCGCCAGGGGTCGCCCGGACAGTTAGGGAGTCCTGGATGGCAGCACTTCTGCCACACCAGGAAGTGCTGCCGGAAGTAATCCCAAGGGCACCCGGTGTGCTTCCAGGTGCTCTCCTGACACTTCTGCCACACCAGGAAGGGATGTCAGGGGGAGCACCTGGGGCTCATCTGGGTCATAATAAAAGGGGCCGCCTCCCTCCACTAAGAAAGCCAGAGTTGGGAGGAAGAAGACAAAGCTTGTGAGGAGGGCGAGAGGAGGTCGAAGGTGAAAGAGAAAGAGAAGAAGAAGAATAAGAGAGAAAGAGAGGAGGTTGAAGGTGAGAAGAGAAGAAGAAGAAAGAAAGAGAAGAAGAAAGAGTTGGTGAAGGAAGGCATTGTGGTGCTGTAGGAAAATAAAAAGAAGTGTGTTTGAACATTCTGGTGTCTGTATGTCTGTGTCTGGGGGTATGCTTTCCACAACTGAGACTCAGTTTCGTGTTTTAGGGTTCAAGACAGGGACTCACACGTCACAGCACACACACACACACGCGCGCGCACACAGTCACAATGCTAATGCTGTAGGAAACACTATACGCTCGTACGGATGTTGACTATATGAGTGAGGCACGCCGACTCAGACGGAGAATAGGAGACGATTGCCCACAATCCCGCAGTGAGAGAGAGAGAAGAACCATCAGCTCAGTTGTGATCACATGATGCTCAGCAGACAAAGCGTATACATACATACTACTCGTACTGCAAGACCTCGCTCTTTATCAAGTAAAAATTTATTAAAAATTTTTGCTCGTCTTGCAAAACACTAGTAAACCAAGTTACTCGCAAACCGAGATTCCACTGTAATTCCAATTCAAGCAAGGAAATGGAATTGAAATTGGAATTCAACAACAACTATGGGAAACTGAATTGGACTTGAATTGGGAGTTTCAGGAAGTGGAACTCAATTCAGTGAAATTCTGCTGAATTCCATTTATTGCTATTTTTGAGCATTTTTTGGGGGGATTACATGTAGGGACATACATGTGAACTTAATTTATGGTGCCTTACAAATACCAAGTAATATATGAAAAATAGTTGATGAAATGTAAGTAAATAAAACTGAGAATTGCACATTGACAGTTGATAAATGATGCGTGACACTGGCCGTATGTATCTGAATATACTGTTAATGCCAGTGTATGATTACCAGTTCAATGTGATAAAGGCCACTACATGATATATGTCTCAAACCACAAAATAATGAATTACATTCATTTTTATATTTCGTTCACATTTTTTCACTTTTTATCGCATCGAATAATCATCATTTCCTGAAATCTGACATCACTAAGACTGCATCTCTCAGGCCTAAATATCTTGCCAGCAATACTGAAAACGCATTCCACAGGAGCAGATGAGGCAGGAGTAGTGAGGTGCTGACATGCAATTTGAGCCAAACAGGGGAGCCAGATCTGGTGGTCCTTCTAGTACTGGAGAGGATCAGACACCTCAGTATGGCACGGTAGGCTCCTCTGATGCTTGTAACTCTATAGACGTGGATGGGACTTGGGTGTCCATAAATGTAAAACGTTCTGTTCTCTTTTTTGGTGGTGAAGAGCAATCCTTTATAGTTGCTACTTTTATTGAAGAGAGTGAAAGGACCTTTGAGGTTTTGTCTTTCTCCATCCTCCCATGCAAATCCAGAGTTCGTACACAAATCAAATCCTCAAAACAGTCCAAGGCCATACACAAAAAGCAATCCAAAGTCAATCAAAATCTTTCCAATCAAACTCCATACAATCTCTAATCTCACGTCTTTAACGTGGGCCCTAACTGGCTTTCATTTATACTCATAGGTTATGAAAGTTCACCTCGCATGGAATTCTGGGAAACATAGTTTTAATCTCACTTAAGAAAATGTTTGTTAGGGACAATAATGTGCAGAGTGACACATGCAAATGAGACACATTTTGCTTTTTATTTATAACAGTGGTTTGTGAAATTAACATAATGGATAAAATAGCATTACTCTTGTATTTCTTTTATAGGTTTGAGATTTATGTGATTCATAATATTTAATGTACTGTCGACTATTTAGCAAATCTAGTCAAATTATCTTAGAATGGGGAATTTATTTGAATTCAATCCCATTTCCTGACATTCCCATTTAATTCCAGTTCCATTTCCCTACAGCTGCATGCAATTCTAATTCCAATTCCATGCATTCTCAGTTGAATGGCCACAACTCTGGAACCAACCCTGTGTGGGATGCCAGTCCATCACGTGCATGGGACCAGTTTAGAGTTGCCAATTAAAATGAGAAATGTGGAAATAAATTAGAGCTATTTTGAGAATTATGTGTACACAGGGAGAACATAGACACTCCACATAGGTAGTGGCCATACTGGGATTTGAACCCACTTTCTTAGAGATCAGTCTCAGTGCCACCATGCGATAACAACACCATGAATGAGATTCTAATGCCAGTGTCTGTTAATGGCAGCTTAGTAAAATGTAACAAATGCATTACTTGGATGTTTGCGTGAGAAGGCCAGGACAGTTCAAGATGTTTTATTTTTCTCTGTTGGCTTTCTGCAAACCTATACTTATCTTCTTTTCTTTCCATCGCCTTCTGCTCTCATCTATTAAGTGACCTTTGCCACTCTGTGATTCCCACCCAGCCGCCTGCTGTACTTGCCTGTGAATTATAAAGTCGTCCCTTGTTAACACTTTAACACACACTGGGAGACGCTCTTTGTACAAAGTCTTCATTCTCTTGTGAAGCGATTTAAACTCTTCTGAGCAAAAGCTCAAACTGAAAGAAAATAAAAATTCACAGTCTCTTAAAAAATATTAGAATCCAGATAACACGAGCCAATAGAGTGTCCTCTGTGACACCTGTCATGGCTGTGCTCTTAAGCTCCTGGCCTCGCTCTTAAGCTGCTTTCGCTACACTGACTTTCCAATGAGATTTGCTTTGGAGAGCCTCGCTTGGCACATCTGGCTGTCTCTCTACATTTTAATATAGTTCAGGTGCTTCTTGAAGATTCCTGGGTTCAAATCCCAGATGTTAATGTTTGTATATGGTGTAGCATTCTCAGACCAGCTTTAGACTTATGAGGTGCTGGTGACTATCTAGGCAGGGACAAGCCCAAATCGGGTCCCAATCACCGAGTCACTGTCACACTCACACTCGACCAGTGTGGAGTCATATTTTTAAATATTTGCTCACTGAAGCTATGCAGGGTAATTTTTTATTTTAGATTTCTTATTTTTAAGTATAAGTAATTAGCACTCTATATGTTGTGACTAAAAGGGGGCGTCCCAGATCCTCAGACACAAGTATACAAGCACAATGAAGAGTACAAATGAAGCATTACACTAAACATCTATCACAGGATCTTCCTCCAATGACAGTAATCACAAGTACAATCCAATACTGTGGTGCCTCCATGCCAAACGTGTTCTCTATCTCGCAACTCCAGCTCCCTGAGTGAGGTGAGATGCCTCCTTTTATCTTGGACCCAGGAGCACTTCTGGTGCCACAGTAGTGCATTATGGAAGTGCTTCCAGGTCACACAGATGCTGCCCATAACACCCAAAGACCCAGATAGGGTTGCCCTTCCATACTACAAATCCCAGGCAAGACTTCAGGAGTACAAACCAGGAACCAATTAGAGGAGCGCTGAGACTGTGTTTTTAAATTTATATATATATATGTAGTACTAGGGTGTTGTACCGTGTTAGCCATTATGAATGTAGAGAAAAGCCAAGCAAAATGACACCTTTTATTGGCTAACTAGAAAGATTACAATATGCAAGCTTTCGAGGCAACTCAGGCCCCTTCTTCAGGCAAGATGTAATCATAATATATATATATATATATATATATATATATATATTAACTAACAAATAGCATTTGTTATTAATTTAAGTATTAAGTTAAAAATATAGCTTTTGTTAAATTTTGTTATTAAGTAAAGTTGTTAAGAGAAAATATTGTTTTTGCTATTAATTAAAGTTATTAAGTAAAAATATAGCTTTGTTATTAAGTGAAATTATTAAGTAAAGGTTACAAGTAAAAAAAATAGCTTTTGTTATTAAGTTTAATTATTAAGTAAAGTTATTAAGTAAAAATATAGTTTTTGTTAGCTTTTGTGATTAAGTAAAATTATTAAGTAAAGTTATTAAGTAAAAATATAGCTTTCGTTAAATTTTGATATTAAGTAAAGCTATTAAGAAAAAATATAGATTTTGTTATTAATTAAAGTTATTAAGTTAAGTAAAAATATAGCTTTTTTGTTATTAAGTAAAATTATTAAGTAAAAATATAGCTTTTCTTTTTAAGTAAAATTATTAAGTGTTTAAGTAAAAACATAGCTTTTGTTATTAAGTAAAGTATTAAGTAAAGTTATTGATTAAAGTTATTAAGTAAAAATATAGCTTTTGTTATTAAGTAAAATTATTAAGTACAAATTTATCTTTTGTTTTTAAGTGAAATTATTAAGTTATTAAGTAAAAATATAGATTTTGTTATTAATTAAAGTTATTAAGTTTTTAAGTAAAAATATAGCTTTTGTTATTAAGTAATGTTATTAAGTAAAGTTATTAAGTAAAAATATAGCTTTTGTTAAATTTTGTTATTAAGTAAAGCTATTAAGAAAAAATATAGATTTTGTTATTAATTAAAGTTATTAAGTTAAGTAAAAACATGGCTTTTGTTATTAAGTAAAGTATTAAGTAAAGTTATTGATTAAAGTTATTAAGTAAAAATATAGATTGTTATTAATTAAAGTTATTAAGTTTTTAAGTAAAAATATAGCTTTTGTTATTAAGTAAAATTATTAAGTAAAAATATAGCTTTTCTTTTTAAGTAAAATTATTAAGTGTTTAAGTAAAAACATGGCTTTTGTTATTAAGTAAAGTATTAAGTAAAGTTATTGATTAAAGTTATTAAATAAAAATATAGCTTTTGTCAAATTTTGCTATTAAGTAAAGTTATTAAGTAAAAATATAGCTTTTGTTATTAAGTAAAATTATTAAGTACAAATTTATCTTTTGTTTTTAAGTGAAATTATTAAGTTATTAAGTAAAAATATAGATTTTGTTATTAATTAAAGTTATTACGTTTTTAAGTAAAAATATAGCTTTTGTTATTAAGTAATGTTATTAAGTAAAGTTATTAAGTAAAAATATAGCTTTTGTTAAATTTTGTTATTAAGTAAAGCTATTATAAGAAAAAATATAGATTTTGTTATTAATTAAAGTTATTAAGTTAAGTAAAAACATGGCTTTTGTTATTAAGTAAAGTATTAAGTAAAGTTATTGATTAAAGTTATTAAGTAAAAATATAGATTGTTATTAATTAAAGTTATTAAGTTTTTAAGTAAAAATATAGCTTTTGTTATTAAGTAAAATTATTAAGTACAAATTTAGCTTTTGTTTTTAAGTGAAATTAAGTTATTAAGTAAAAATATAGCTTTTGTTATTAATTAAAATTAAGTAAAAATATAGCTTTTGTTATTAAGCATAATGAAAAGAAAAACTGTACTTGTCAAAGGTTGATCTTTGATGGCTCATGAGACGTCACAGAGATTCTCCTTTGTGTTCCATTTAAGAATCAATGGTGTCACAGAGGTTTTTCCTAAAATTTCTTAGAAGAAACAACTTCAGACATAAAAGGAAACATGAGATACAACTGAGCTCAAAGGAGTAGAAATTGAGAATTTGGTTTGAAACCCATGAGATATTTTGTGAGATCTCTTGCCAGTCTTGTTTTAATCTCTTTCAAGACTTCATATTCTTATTTACTATTGGACTGACGCCTCTTTCTTAAGTGACTTATAACATTTGAGACATTATTAGTTACATTTATTTTCCTAATTGGAGCAAAGGCAGGTGAAGTGACCTGCTCGTGATCACCCAGTGGTGTCAGCAGTGGGATTTGAGCTCACAACCTCAGGATTAGAATTGTGAAGCCTTACCCAGCATGCCACACTACCTGCCTGTTCTTCTAGAATGAGTAGGATCTAACTGGAGCACAGAAATATAAATCAGAGCAACTAATAGTATTGTTCAGAAGCAACGACTACAGTTTTATAATAATAACAAAGTGTTTAATTAGTACTGCTAATAGATTTAACCGCAAATTACTGGGCTCACAATGTAAATACTTTCAAATTGCAAAACAAAAAATGTTAAGACACCACTTGGAAGATCTCAGTCCCTTGTGATGTGATTTTGCTGAGATTTCTGCTGAAACCGATCTTGTGAGAATTCCGGGGTATTTTTTTTCTTAGAGGCAAAATCTGAGAAGCAGGCGACAAAAGACAATGTCTCCAATTTATTCCTTTCTGATCTCATTGCTGTCGAGGAGAAACCAAATGTTTATTAAGGAGATCTCTTCTTTGAAATGTCATTCCTATAGGGATGGCTAACCTTGCCCTGCTTTATAACTTGCTAATGAAAGTCAAGATCAGCTTGTGCACTATGAAAGAACCAAGCTAGCCATTGTGTTAGAAATGCAGTTGTTTAAGACTTCAACTCCGAGAACTGCTTCTTCATCAAGTAACATCCATTTTGAGCAGCTCGGTGTTCCATCTATGGGTCTTCCTGGCTTTCTTTAACTGTAATCGTGGCTATGAAACAATGATGGCCAGTTTTCGGTCAAGTGATGGACATTAGGTAAAGGTGGGAGAAACTACAAGGAGGAGAGAAGTTAACATGGATGATAAGAAATGTAATGTAAACCGATGCACTTCCCAGTTTGGACACCATGGTCAAGTCTCTTTGTTACATTGCTGTGTAATAAAGATTTGTTTCTGCACTTCCATCTGGGCTCTGAGATTGCCTTCTTCCATGAGACGGAGCTTTTCTCGATGACACCACCTCTCACTCTGGAGAACGAATTATCAGTTCATTAATTGTTCCTCCTGAATAGGAGAGAAATGTAAGATCTTCCAAGATGGGTTGTACTTCCATTCTTGCTCTGCTTCCATGACGGCCTCACAGCTGGGCAGGCTGTTTTCGTCAAACCCAAGTTGTAACACCAGTCCACCCACTCCTGCACTTACAATGGTGCCACCTACATGCAATTTCTTTAAAGGTTAAGGCAGTTCGGTGGTGCGCTCGTGTTTGGCGTTACCTTGCTGTAGAGTCGATCTTAGAAAGTTAATGTTAATGTTACACTCACGCTTTTGCTTAATTTAACAGGAAGGTAAGGTTAGCATAGCTACATACTGTAGATAATGGCAGATTCTGGTTTATCATTCATTAACCAACATGTTAATGGAATATTCTTAATGTTCTGGTGTATGTCTGGTGTGATAATCAAACAATCTCAGACTGCTAGATAGAAACATGAACTGTTAGGTAGATTAGATGTGCAGGAAGGGCGGTGAAAGATGCTGTGGAAGATCAGCCATACACCGAGACACAAGTCCAATAAGCACACATCTATTCTTCCAATAGCACAGCATGCAGTGCACAAACCACCCACAAGTGCTCAGTCCTTTCTTTCTCTCTCTTTCTTTTCTCTCTTCTCTGCCTTCTTCAGCCACCTCCGCTCCTCTCCTCTCCTCGCAAGCTTAGTCCTCCTCCTCCTCCCGACCCAGGCTCCTCAAATGGAGTGAGGCGGCCTCTTTTATAAGTGCTCCGGGTGCTCTCTGATCATCTTCTGACATCACTTCTTACGGGTGTGGAGGAAGTGCTGCAGTCCAAGGCTCCAGAGCTTTCCAGGAGCACCTTGTCTGGGTTGAGCTTCCAAGCTCCAAGCCTGTGGCCCCAATAACATTCAGGGGGGCTGCCCTCTCATCTTCAGGGGGAGGTCCTCTCCCCAAGTCCTTCCATCAGTAGGGTGTCCCGACCGGGTTAGGCCCCCCGGCTGTCCGCCTCAATGCCTTGTTTGTTTTGCTAAGCAATGTTCTGGAACATTTGGAAAAAACGGGAAAGCTTTGTTAAGGTCATGTTTATAGGTTTTACAGGTGTATTTAATACTATCCACCTCCATCTATTAGGAGACATAATCGTAATCGTTACGACTCGCGGTAACTTCAAAATGTATGTTGTGGCTTTTCAATTCCCTTACAAATTACACCCATCAAGTGGAATTTAACAGCATCATTTCCTCCGTACTAGCGGCTAATAACGGAATACCCCAGGGCTGAGTGTT